>NW_022196911.1:107221678-107222113 GCF_008632895.1 Mastomys coucha
TCACCAGGACTGTATGTAAACAAGAAAACAGCTAGATTCTGAGAAGCATCTAGTCACCAAAGTCAGAAAAATTACAAACTTACAGAGGGCTGAACTTTTGTCTGCAATCCAATGTACATACCTAAGAGCTGCAGCATCATATGAAATTCCTCAGCTCATCCCTTTTCTTACTGATGGACCATTGGATTACTCAAATAATGTTTCTATTCTATTGCAATAAACCCTTCTCTGACTGAGATTTTACACCTTCAAGTTATCCCCAGAGTACATTCCTGGAGTGGAATGACTAGGTCAAAAGCTATAAATATTTTTAAAGGACTCTGACTCCTTGACACAAAGTAATGTAAAGTTGGTCACTCTAGAAAGCAGTTTGGCCAAGGTCTATCTTCAAGATATTACTAGTTCCAAGTATGATTCTTTTTTTTTTTTTTTTTT
>NW_022196911.1:107231967-107232811 GCF_008632895.1 Mastomys coucha
CACTTGCAGGGAAGGGGCAGAGGAGGACGCTGAACCCCCTCTGTCACTCGGAAGCTGAGAGGATCGTCCCAAGTATGATTCTTTAGAAAGCATTTCAACATTAGAACATTGTTCATTTGAACATACAAACAAAATCCTTCATAAATTTTGTGGGCTGGCTTTAAGGATCTCAAAAGTATATCAAAGTATCTCAAAATAGGCACATGTGTAGTGCAGGTTAGTGCAGTGCAGGTGTGTGTGTGTGAGTGAGTGTATGCATATGTGTATGTAAGAGACTTCTCCATCATATATTTAGAAATGCTTTTATCGTTGCTCACTTGTCATTAGTTGTTTTACCACTTTCTCCTCCTCCAAATGTATTTAATACATATTTATCAAAGCATGCATGTTAAATTGTAAAAGTTTAATACACAGTTTTTTACGGCTTTGTGATAAGGTAATAATAATGCAGATCACTTGCATTGCTCTAATTTATGTGAGATTGTTCTCTGTCTTCAAGTTGCTATTGCTGTGATAAGTCACTATGCTTGAAAACAACTTGGGGATGCAAGTGTTTATTTCCTCTTACATCTCATAGTCCATCATCCAGGAATGTCAGAGTGGGGACTCAAAACAGGAATCTGGAAGTGGGGATTGAGTCAGAGGCTATGCAGTTGTGCTGTTTTCTGCCTTGTTCAGCTGACTTCATGTAGCACTTAGGGCCACCAGTCTAGGAGTGGCACAACCCACAGTGACCTGATCCCTTCCAAGCCAGTCATTTACTAAGAAAATGCACTACATGGTTGCTGCTCAAAGGCTCTCTTCTCTCTCTCTCTCTCCCCTCTTCTCTCTCCTCTCTCTCCCT
>NW_022196911.1:107232821-107259672 GCF_008632895.1 Mastomys coucha
TCTCTCTCTCTCTCTCTCTCTCTCTCTCTCTCTCTCTCTCTCCCTCTCTCTTTCTGTGTGTGTGTGTGTTGTATTGTATACATATGTATATTTGGAAACAGGACCTCTCCCTGGATCACTGGAAAATCTGTAACTAACAGATTATGTACAGAAAGTTGAGCACGGAGTGATCCTCCTGCCTCAGCCTCTTTGATGCTGGAACTATGGAACTGAACCACTGCATCTAGAAATCTTTGTAATTACTGAACACATCTAAGTGGTGATCATTTTTAATTAACTCACAGCTTTGCCAGCTCTCAGCCAATAGATCTCTGAAGCATTTGCTCCATGTTTTATAACTTTCTAGAACCCCTAAAGGCATGCAAATATGGACAACATGTCTCCTTCTTTGGCTGATTATATTTTCTTTTTTGGAAGGAAATAAGCAGATTAGGAGAAAACAGAGCAGAGTAGAAGGTAAAAAGAGAAAAGTAAAAGAAGCAGGAGAGAAAATTTTCAGTAAGCAAGGCTCTTGAGATAAGATGATCAGTGGCACATATAGAAAATTAAGATGAATGAGACAGCAGAAGCAACCAAAGCAGGTGTCAATGGCCAGTTCTCTGACCCATCAGGGTCGAAGAATTTTTATGTAGGGCTTCTGCCCCACAACACTTTCCAGTATAGCTCCTGAATAAATAACACAGAGATATCAGAATTTATTAACAAGCTGCTTGAGAGCCACAACGGAAAGGACTCAGGTTTGTCCTCTGGAATGAACTTTCTTCATCTTCTGATTTTTACTGCTCCGAAAGTGTGTGGAAATCATCTTCCTGGGACATCATGTGCCCAAGTCCTACAAGGAAGTAGAGGAGAAAATTGAAAAGCATATGGTGTGGAACATGATTACACCTGCTCAGTAGTAACTTGGACAAGTCCTACCTTTGGCTTTCTGACCTTCTGTGCCAATGCTATTGAGCAGTGGATTGCAGAGGCAGACTTTCTGAACTATTTAAAACTTGCTTTTAGAAGTGTTTGAGGGACTGTGGCACTCTTGGGAATCATTTGTAATTTTTAAAACTAATCTTGAGGTATGGATTTCAAACCACTGTAACTAATGATGATTAAAATAGTATCTCTTTTGCTAAATATTTACTAAATCACTAAATCAAATAATTACTTTGACTTTGTACTACCACTGTTAAATATGCGAAGTGTTACCTCACATTCAAGGTGACATTGCTTGTTCCTATTTATTTCCTTCTCTCTCCTTTCCTCCTCTCACTTCTCAAGTTTTTCCTCCACACTTCTTTCTACCCTTCTTCTCTTTCTGTTAGGATACAGAAGTTGCATAGACTTTAATTTTTACTCCACATTTAGAAAACTCTCCCCTTGATGATTAATTCTTATGGTACCTTGGCTATCTATGTGCCCTCACACATTTTTCAGTAATGCCAGTTCATTAAATTGAATGGTTATATTTGGCTTACTCTTGTATGTAAGCATATAAATCTGAAATATTCTTTTGAATACATCTTTACCCATTAGCATAGTAGCATAAAGAAGCATATTTTATGACATTTTGATTTTTTAGCATCCATAATAGCTGTTGTCTGAATGAAAGCAAAGCTTTGAAAGAGTCACTCTAAAGGGTTGCTGAACATTCAACTGTAGCAAAGAGGCTTGAGCCACTTACTCAATCACAGAGGACAATAACATACCCTATTCAACTTCATCCATTTGGAATGAAGATAGTCTTATTTTTCCTAGCCTTCTAACTCTTCTTTTCTCCTGAGATCTTCTCAAGTTCTTGGATTTCAATTTGCTCGGTATAGTGTCAGTGAAAATACTCTTAGGATAATCCAGTAGAACCACTTGGTAACTTTCAGTTTGCACAGTTGTACTGTGGTTTGGGCTTTCAGTGGATCCAGGAATTTCCAGAACATCTGTGTCAAGTGCTCAGTAACACCAGGAAATGTATGTATGTAGTACCCTCCTGACTTCTGGTGTAACTCCAGGAAATGTATGTATGTAGTGCCCTCCTGACTTCCGGTGTAACTCCAGGAAATGTATGTATGTAGTGCCCTCCTGACTTCCAGTGTAACTCCAGGAAATGTATATAGTGCCCTCCTGACTTCCAGTGTAACTCCAGGAAATGTATATAGTGTCCTCCTGACTTCCAGTATGACTCCAGGAAATGTATGTAGTGCCTTCCTGACTTCCAGTCAGTGCGTCTGGCTCAAGGTCGCTTGGCATTTTTTTCAAATGACTCTGCAAATCACTTTCACAGAAGCCTCAGCCCGATCCTGACACTCAGGTGGAAGAAAAGATACTTTATTGGATGTAGGACCTCAAAGAAGAAAGTATCTCACAAAACACATGTTGGTCCTCCTCTCATAAAGAGGAGACCTAAAGGGAAGCATAAAGCATGTTGGTTTTTATTTCCTTTCAAGGAAATAGTAGTAGTTGAGGCAATAACATTAATTCCATAGATGAACTCCAATAGGTGTATTTTCTCCCTGTAGAACCAAAGAGTTATCAATTACAATTTAGAAGGAAATTGCTCCTATGAAGATCATTCCAGTCAGCCCCAAGTGTCATATGCAGAAGATGGTGCCTGGGAGGGAAGCCAGTGATGGATAGAACATGAATTCCCACTGGCTCTGCAACTTTTAGGTTAACCCTAGCCTCCTGTTTTTATTTGTACCATGGGAGTGATGATTCTGTCTTGACTCACAAGGTTGGGATTAAATAACGTGAGACACTGAAAGCACATAGCATTCAGCCCAGCCCTCAGCAAATACTACATAAAATACAGCAGGGATTAATACCTCCATATGGTTGTTTGCTTGTGGGTTTTCTCCACAACTGGTTTTCTTTTACCTTAATGACTGTAATACTTTATATTAGGAAGAATGGCTAACAGAGAGAGTAAACCTAGTTTTTGTTTCCTTTTCATGAAAGAAACTTGCCACTAAAAATAATATTTTCAGGACAAAAAATGTAAATACATCACAAGAAGGTTTGTTATTAATGGTTATCTAAAGAGAAAGACCAAAGGATGCGTGATAGGGTATGTTATTGTCTTCTGTGATTAGTAAGTTTAGTGTGGGGATACTCATTGTTAGAGATAGCATAATTACTAAAATCACCACTATAAAGTATTCTGTTGCCCAGAGAATGGTACCCTGTCTTAGCAACCAGAAGATATAGAGCTACAGTTTATGACTGCATCTTATTCAATTTGAGACCCCTGTATTAGTTTCACTTCTGGTTGCTGGGTTAAAATACCCTGACAGAAGCCACTTAAGGGAAGAAGTATTCACTTTGGATTATAGTTACAGAGGGCATACAGTCCATCATTTCTCGGAAGGCATAGTGACAGAAGCATGAGTCCAGGCCATCATATTGTATAGCCTCTGGAAACAGAATGGACAAGGAGTGAAGCCTGCTAACTACTTCAAAGCCATCCCTCTCTCCCTGTAGTGACTCATTTCCTCCAGCAAGGCTCCATCTCCTAAAGGTCCCACCATCTTCCCAAACAGCATCACTGGATGAAGAAGAAATGTTCAAACACAGGAGCCTGTGGGGGACATTCCTTGTTCAAACTGTAGCACCCGTCTTTCCTCAAGAATACATGTCACCTGTCAAATGGAGAATGATAATGTCCTCATCTTAGACAGTATCGTGGGTGAGCCATGGTGCTACACAAAAATAAGTTGGTTATTCTACTACTCAGAATAGTAACATTTGTTGACAATAACATAATAAGGGTAGGGCATTGGTAATTTGAATTCCTATTATAAAAGATATGACATTTTTTCCATTAGTTTTCTCCAATTTTATTTACCTTTTAAAATGATTTCCTTATATTTATTTTATGTACCTCACTATTCTGTGTGCTTATATTGTTTGTTATGGTGCTAGATCCCCTAAAACTGAGGCTATAGAAAGTTGTGAGCTGCCATGTTCGTGCTGGGAATTGAACCCAGGCTCTTTGGAAAAGCAGCCAGTGCTATTAACCACTGAGCCATCTCTCCAGCCCATGACATATTTTTTAAAAGCATATTTTTCTTCTCTACTTTAAATTTCAGAATAAAGTAGGTGTTTTTGTTGTTGATGTTGATATTATTCTTTAGTTTTTGGAGTTAGGATAGTCATATAAAAATAGGATTCAAACTTTCTGGATCTCTGATTTTCAAGCAGCACAATTGAGACTAATGATTCCTTAAAATCTATGGGCTAGACAGCTGTAATGTGTTACCATGGTACAGCAAAATACAAACTATCTTTGACAAGTCTTGGTTTGACTTGTTATATTTGACTTTAAAATGAGGGGTGGAATAATATGTGTTCAGTAGAAAACACAATCCCATGCTTTAGAAAAACATTGCCTCATGATGATGGTCAAGAGGCAGCAACTCGAAGTTAGATAGGCCATCATAGCAACAGAGGATGCTCAGGTGCTTGGGGCACTGTGTTCTCTTAATCACAAGAACTATGTAACACTTCCTTATAAAACTGTTTTTGGCTTAGATGATAATGTCCATCTGTTACCTAGTATAAACTCCAAATATACATTAGAAAGGTCAGCCTGTAATACATTTTATAGTTTAAGCATATTTAGGTAATGATTAATTTGGGAAATTTTCCTTATAATATTTTTATCTTATGACAGATTTGTCAAGATATAACCACCTCCTAAGTTGAGGAGTCTCTATGTTATTTCGTGAAGGAATGTCAATGTGTCAGTAATGAAGTCTACATAAGAAGGTTTAATACCTTCCAGGAAATCATGCTTTTGTGTATGAAATATACAGATTCATTTTAATTCTAGAAGGTTAACCTCATTCTCATCCCAAGTCCCCACATGTCAGTAGGAAGGTCCTCACTAAACATCTAAAACTGGCTTTTTTTTTTTTTTCAATTGACAAGTGGGTAAGTTTATTTTAATGTAAGTCCATAATCTGGCCATTGAAGTAATAAAACAAATGAGACAGAAAAGATAATAAAGAGGCATTTGGCCATTTTCTGTCACAGGCAGGCCATTTGGGCATTGTTGAGTCCTTGGTTTTGAGATATGCATCTCAAAAATTCTTGCTGTAAAAACATGAAGTTTTGGAATTTTTTAAGATGATGAACATTCACTTTCAAATATTAGGAAGGACTTGTATGTTTAAGGGAAACGTGTAAGAGATGAAAATCACACCACTACACAAGAATAGCATGGCTGCTAGAAATGCCACTACCATGGCAATGCCAACCTGCTGAATATGTGGGTAAAGGGGCATATGGAAAGATGGTGGAAAAGTAATCCCCTCCTTGTTTATGATGGAGAAATAATTGCACAAGATAGCAAGGAAGACAAAGCTACTGGCAATGATGTTCAGAATTGCTGAAAGGCCAAAGGCGTTGTAGGTGATACTCTTCTCTTGTCTTCCCGTGTACACATTTCTAAGAGCATAAACAGTGGCCATTTTTCTAACCAGCCAGAAAATGCTGGTAGTCAACATCAGGTGCTGAGAAACACAAATATCCAAAGGAATGAAGGTGTCATGGTAGCTGTAGTGGTAATACATTCTAATATTGCTTAAATAAATTATTATATTTTTAAAAAGGAAGCAAACATATTTTCTTAAATTATGTAAGAATTTTTTTTAAAGAAGTCTCTACAATTTTTAGACTTTAAAAATGATAAATCAATTGTGTTTGGTAAGTTTCTGAACACTGAACACTGAACATCATTTCTCTTTGCTTGTTTTGGTTTGGTTTGGATTGGTTTTGGTTGGTTTGTTTGTTTTTTAATTCTGCTTCCCTTGTTCTTCCTCTCATTTATGAGGATCAATCCACGGGCTCTGTTGTGGATGAGACAGCTTCCTGGTGCTTTGTGCATGTAGGCAATGAAAAAAATATATCATGGCACTGAGCCTTTTAATACAACCTTCGCTTTCTGTTACTTCATTTGATACTGTAAAGCGGTGGGATTAACCCCCCACATTTTGTTTTAGCTCTGTTTCTAATTTGATGTAAAAGACTTCTTCTTAAGTGGCTATAAAACCAAAGCATAGTACCAACACAAAACATTTTGAGGGGCACAGGAAGTTTTGAAAATGACCTTTGGTCCTGGTTGCTTCTGACAATTCCTCAGGAATCAATTTAATCACAGAAGGGATGTTTACAAGACGATCTGCAGTGTACATGCCTGTGCGTATGCTGTTGTAGGTTGTTTTTCTAGGTTAGTGCTGAAAAGAGGTCAAGTACCTTGTGCGTGTTCCTGTTGTTTTGTGTTTACTCTGGATCCTTGCAAAATCTTTTCCAAAGGATCAGCAAGATTCCTAGACAGAGACGATTCTGAACCTGCATGTTTTTTTTTTTAAAATGAGAAAATTGAAAAGCTTTTGCTTGAAGAATTTTATATACCTTAACAAAACGAAGCCCCAAATAGCAGCCTACTACAGCTTTAATTCAACGAGGAGACAACATTTCAGGGTTAGAGAGTTGCCAGGTAAATTTTCAACACCGTAGTGAGGATAATATGATATACTATAGGATTCTGTAATTGAGATCTGAAGCAGATAGGATAATTAAAATACTGAGGAGATGACAGTGGGTGACTTGGGAAGATCTCAGTGTCCATAAAGCACTTCATCACATGAGAATAAATGTGGTTCTTGGGCAACTTAGATGAATAAATACACAGTTTTCTGCTTAGAGGAGATAAACAGTATTATTGGAGGTGGGTGGAAAAATATCATAGTATAATATCTTATGTCCATACAACAGTAAGAAGCTATCTAAAACCTTTATCAAACTTTGAAAAAGTTTTGATTAAGGATCATCTGAGACATGCAGTGAATTTTTCTGTAGCATACATTTGTACTTGGAAATCACTTCCAGGGTACAGAAAATCGGTGTGAGCATTTCTGGTACCTACATGACCTTGCCGGGGTGTTTGAACACCCTGTAGATGCTATGTGCAATTCTGCCCGTGAGAAACACTAGGCAGGAAAAGACACCAATGAGCTGCATTACTATACACAAAACACCGATAGCGAGATAGTAACTGTTTATGTGTAGCCCCCTTCAGTGTGGAGGCCATGAGGGTTCCTATGCCTGTTGTAGCAACATTTAACCGAATGGTAAGTGTACGTCCTTCTTCTGGTTCCAAGAGCTTACAAGCTGCAAGATTTCTTCCATTGCCCATTTCTACGAATTATTTCCAGTTCATGCTGTATTCATTTATTTGTTCATATTCACCACGTGTAAAACCCCATAGCCCTTTTGGTTGGGTATCATTTTTTTTTTGTCAACACTGATTATGCTTTTCAGTGTTTTGATCCCAACTATATATTTTCAAGTGTTCTGTCTGTCTGTCTGTCTGTCTGTCTCTAGTGTGTGTTTCACTATGTGTGTTTAAGCAAATCCATTCATATGTATGCATCAATACCAGAAATGTCCATCTAGTGCCCTCCTTTACTGCTTCCTGTCTTAGACCCATTACTCACCTTCTTTTGATTAAACCCAGGGTTTGCCTTTTGGCTAGACTAACTTTGTCAGGATCCACACCACACACGTCTCTACCCTTTCAGTGTTAGGATTACAGCTACAGTTGGTTTTGCCTACATGGGTTTTGGGGATTCAAATCCAGGTCTTGATGTTAGCTTAGCAAGCCGTCTTATCCTGAGTCCTCTGTAGGCTTTGTTTTGAACCATGAATAATAGGTTTGCTGAGTTTTAAGAGCAACAATGATGTGTTACAGCAGAGCTGGGAAGAAGGGGGTATCTCTAAGCAGAGCACTGAGCGTACATGTCTGACAGGCATGCTATGCATGGTTCTAAGTACTAACCTCCAAGGACTTTGAGCCTGGTAGACGCTGTTTCCAGTGTAGTAGGATGTCTTCATTACCCACACTAAGTAGCAGTAGAATCTGATCATGTTACCTTGTTTCCCTTTATGTTTTGTTCTCTGGTTGCTTACTTCCTAATCTTCCTAGCCTTTACCTAGTATGAACCTAACCAGTTGGCAGCTTCTCAGACTCTGTGATGGGTTTTCCAAAGACCAAAGTGTACCTTTTTTTCCCCTTGCCTTTTCAAAGAGAGCCACACAGGAAGGAAAACAAGAAATTCAACTTTTAAGCTGGGCTATTCACGGCCTTAGCTAAGTCCTGGCAGAATTTCACGGTTTTCATTACGATTCATCTCATTGATTTCCTGACGGAATGAACTGGCCTTTTCATTGAGGCCATTGGGAAGTGAAGTTGGGTCACTTGAGTCATTGAGTTTCGCTATCTGATGAGTGAGGGATCGACTAGTTTTTCAGTGTGTGTTTGGAAACCCCTGTGTGTTCTTTTATTAAGTTCCATTTTGTGAAATTTGAATCAAGAGGAACGAGAGGGTTGTTAGAACAACATCTGTCTACTTTGTTCTGGGAGCTCGAAAAGGGCAATGGATGGCGTCAAGAATTAGAGCTATCGGGTGTGTTGTGCCATTTTTCACTTTCCACAGGACCCAGTTGCTTCACCTGCTCAATCAATGCTGTACTCAGCGTCTCAATTGTACTACACATATGCTCAAGTTCACTGACATAACACCCTTTCCCCAACCCCTGTCCTGGAATGGTCAACTCAAATAAGAGAAACATGAGGTTGTTTAAACATATTCCAAATTACCTGTTAGAATGAAATGATGATATCCACTTCTGACTTCTGAATTACTTCACGGCTAGACAACATAATAACCCCTTTGTTTTTAATTTATTTTACATGTACTATTAAGAGAATCTGTGTTTTATACTTATTGGAACAAACAAAATATTTAATTTTTTAGGTAAATCTAAACCATCTTTGAAGATAATAATTAAAATCTGTATCACAAATTAAACTTTTTAAATGTCCTATTCATTTTATTTTTTAATTTTAAAAATGAAGGGAAAAATGATCGTAGCTTGGGATCAGTATTTGGCATTTGATTTGATGCTCATACTGCCAGTCTCACATTTTGTTTAGAGTCCTAAATGTTCATATATTGAGTTACATGTAAGTGACACAAAAATATTGAAATTAGCTTCTGAACTCTGTTCCAGAGCACTCTGAGAACTCACCATTGGCAGAGAGTTTAATATTCTAATGGAACTTAAAGCTACATACATTATATCTCCTGTTGCTTAATCAATCTAAAATTTACTTAATACAAGTATTCCTGTGTGTGTTTGTGAAAAACATGGAGTGGGGAGGTAGCGAGAGAATACATGAGAACATACTGCTTTTAGTATGTACTCTTTCTGGATTTATCACTCTGGTTTTGAAACATACATAACAGGATCCTGGAAACCATGAATACAGAGTAAACTTCTGGAATGATTGTGTGTAATACTTTAAATTTTGGATAACTTACTACTTTGTGCTTTTTATAAATCAAAACACACAATTCCAGTGCACAACGTGTTGCATCCTAAACTGGACCATGTACAAGAGAGTGAAACAACTGGCCATTATAATTAGAGAAATAAAATGCCTCAGTTTGTTGAGGGGCAATAAAAGGGAGAAAAATGGAAACAATTTTAAAATAGCTCTATACAAATCTACAAATAATGCAATAATTCTGAACTTGCAAAATTTCAGAGGAAATTCCTCTGCATGAGCCTGGCTAGAGATCTATAGTTTCTGCAATGAGATATGTATTGACAACCAGCAGAGATGGAGATGAGAGGAATAGATATGTAATACTATAGATAACACTATAGATCTATTATTCTGAAGAGAGAACAACTGATCTCTGGCTGAAGAGATAGCTCAGTGGGTATTTGCTATACCAATATGAAGACCTCAGTGTAGATTACACACACACACACACACACACACACACACACACCACCCACACACACATGCACACACACATGCACACATATACAAACATGCATACATATATATAATCTTAGCATAGTAATGCATACCTGTGACTACAACACTGGTTTGGGGATGGGGGATGAGGGATGAGGGATGGAGGACAAAGACATGCTTATCCCAGATGTTTCCTGGATCCATAAAGGTAAGCTTTAAGTTCAGTGGGAGACCATGTCTTAAAATATGAGATGAAAAATGACTGAGAAAGGCACACAGAGACAATTTTTGGCTTCCACATGTACATGGAGTAGTCAAACTCACTGTGTATCCCCTAAATATACACAAGCTTGGACCACACACACACACACACACACACACACACACACACACACACAAACACTTCACATACACACACAATTGTAGGGGTATATAGGTGAGACTACAAAAAAAAATCAGTGTTGTATTGATTGTCAACTTATTCAAGCCCTGTGACCTGTACTAAATATTATTCTCAAAGGCATGAGTAGTCACTCAACACTAGAAAGAACAACCTAATTACTACTTCCATCTATCTATCTATCTATCTATCTATCTATCTATCTATCTATCTATCTAATAAACATAGATTTACTGAGCACACATTCTATGTTAGGCATTATTTTAATTTTTGAGTGTGTGTGGACACTAACCTTGTTCTCACCTATGTAGCTTCATTTCAAAATAATGTGAACAAAAGAAATGATAAATTATTTGTAAAGATAACAGAGATTATCCAAGTCTTACACTTTCCATTTTGGAAAACACAGATCCTCAGACACAAAATGTCTTGACAGAGACCACACCTCGTTTTACTCCTCTGTCCTAATGAGAATTCTACTTTCTTTTTTTTTTTTTTTCCTGAGACAGGGTTTCTCTGTGTATCCCTAGCTGTCCTGGAACTCACTCTGTAGACCAGGCTGGCCTCGAACTCAGAAATCCGCCTGCCTCTGCCTCCCAAGTGCTGGGATTAAAGGCGTGGATTCTATTGAGGTATTTTCTTCTCCTTTAAAACAATTCATCCCATATATTCAAATAACAAAACCCCATAATTACTTTTGATTTCTCACTCCTGTCCTACTGCTAAATATCATAAAACCTTTTTATTTCATTTGCTTTTGCCTACTTCTTTTTTTTAACCCTCAGCACCCTCATTAACTGTTAGGTAATGAAAGGCAAAAGGCTGGGATAAAGAAAGGGTTGGGGGAGGGATTTCTGAGAGGAAATGGAGTAAGGCAGTCAAGTGGAGAAGTGATGTTTGAGCAGTGACTTATTATAGGAGTCCAGCTTGTGGTTCTTGTTACCATCGGGGACATTTTGATCTGGGATCTGATGGACTAGCTGTGTGAACTTTGTCTTTACAAAAGGAAGAAAAAAAATTCCATTTGCATAAGGCCAGGCATCTGAGCGCAGCTGCACTCCCCGCGGAGATTCAGAAGTTCTCATGTTCTCCCTCCTCCAAATGCAAACAGAAACCCGGTCAGGTTCTCATCAGTGCAGGAGTTAAAGGGCACGTGACTCTGCTAGACAAAACAAGAAGACTTACAGGCTCACTGGAAACGTCTAGGTTTTGAAAAGTACCTGATGTGGAAAAAAATTGAAAGAGACAGGAATGGAAAATTCCTTTGCTGGCTTCCTGTGCTCCTTCCTGCTAAAGCAGGATTAGTTACCAGCTGTCAAAAGAAATATCATTTTTGATTCTTATTTTGGGGAAAGGAAAGCATTAGAAAAAAAATCTTGGAAGGGGAGTGAAGCAACATGGTCTTGCCTTTTTTGCAGTTCATTCTTGAAGTTTGAAACAGCCGCAGAAGCTTCTAAATTAGGAGGCAAAGTATGGCACCTCTGTACGAAAAAAAATGAAGAGAGATAAAGGAGGTGATGCAAGTCATTTTCTTCCCTTCCATGGTTACCTAATGGAAACAGTAATGTGGTCAGGGACACAGGACTTGAAATGTTGAAGTGGTGATCAAAAGTCATCTCTCACAGAGATGAAGACAGGGCAAAGACACACAAGTTCATCTCTAAGATAAGGTATTTATTGAGAATATGACTAATGAATGCTCAGACCTAAAGAAAACCTATACATCACTCCCTCGAATGCTCAGAGCTACAGAGAACCTGCGCATCACTCCTTTCAAGGCCCAGCAAGTGACACAGAAGAGGACACAGAAAGATGAAAAGAGGCACAGGCAGAGCAGGACAGAGGAATGCTGTGAATCGTCTTCTGCATGTGGCATGGCCCTTGTAATCATAAGCAAGAGATGCAGCTACCTGCAAAAGACATGCACTCACACACAAAAGAAACATGCAAGTTGCAGGAGAACACTTAGGAAAAGTGGAAGAAGAGTAAAAGAGGCAATGAGGGAAACTATGGTTGTAATACCATAAATGTGAATAAAACCAGAACTAAAATCTTGAGAGCAGTAGGGTTGGAGAGATGGCTCCATGATTAAAAGGTGAGCGCTGGTTGTGTAGAGAAACTGGAGTTTGCTTCCCTAGTACGCAGGTCAGATAGCTCCCAAACACCTCTAACTTTAGCTTTTTGGGTCTGATACCCTCCTCTGGTTCCCACTGAAAGCTGCACTTCCTTACATGTATATATTCCCACCCAGACATGCACATAATGAGAAACAGTGAACGTGACCATCCAGGTGAGATTTTTAAAGGATATTCTTTTCATTTTCGTCCCCTGGAAGAGGTAACTTGTGTTACACTGTGTTCATTATGGTTTAGGCATAAGAAGATCCCCCAAGGGTTAATGCTTGAACACTTGGTCCCTAGATGATGGCACTTTCTAGAGGTTGAAGAAACTTGAAGGAAATAGCCCACAGGTTGAGGTGCTTTGAGGGCTGTATCTCAGCTCTGATTCCACAGGGCTTATCTTTGCTTTGTGGCTCATCAGGATATGGAGGGGCAAGCAATCTGAGCCACATGCTTACACCGCTGTGTACCTGGATGCGGCCATGCTTTTCCTAAGGACAGGCTCTACTCCTTTGTACTGTGGTGAAAAATAAGTTACTTTGTCAGATATTTTGGTCATAGTGATGAGGAAAGAAGCGAATGAAACATAATTCAACCTCTCAGACACTTCTACTAATGTAGGGATCTCATGACCTTGACTCAGTCACCAATGAAGTTCTATGGTTCATCTTAAGGAAGTGCCAACAAAGTAGATTGCTCTTTGACAAGGAAAATATAAATTGGGTCTTTTGTTTCCTTATTCCTCTGACTCTTGCTCACTGTGTTTTAGAGAGTTTGGGGAACAGTCAAATGCTGCCTGTCATGCGGAAAGGAGACAGGAAGAAATTTTATGAGCCAAAATGATTGTAGAGGCAGTCCAGGCACACTGTGTACGCAGTGTGATTCTAGGTGGGCATCTGTGCAGTGAGAGGGGCTGAGGCTCGATGAAAGACTCACTAGTTGATATTTATGATGAACAAGTAAGCACTTATCAAGAGTATATCTGGAAGGGCAGTTATTCTGGCTCCTGTGGCTGTGACATATCTGTGATAAAAATCTGTTTGAAGGGAGAAACATGGTTTGGTGTCATATTTGGGAGGTCCCAGTGGATGTGATGTTAGTATCTTCCTAGTAAAAGAGCTGTGAAGAGGAGAAGAGCATGATGGGAGGTGTTGGTGGAACGAAGCTGTTCACTCCCGGTGACCAGGAAACAAACATAAAAAGAACAGTGCAGGTGCCCAAGCATTCCTTTTATAGGCATGATTCCAGTAACATAACCCCACCTACTTCCAAAGAATCCCTGCCTTGATGATTCCACTATGGATAACAACACAGGAACACATGACCTTTGACAGATATTTAAAAATCTTACCCATAACAGTAGGATCCTGTGATATAGAAAGGTAGGGCATTTACATTCAACCACAGGAAGAAATTAATTAATCAGAGAACTGTCGCTTTGCTTTTGGAGAACAGGGAATTATGTGGTGTGCCTACATCAAAGGTTGGTAAACACTTTCTTTTATGAAGGATATTTTAGGAGTTGAGATCCACAGTCTCCACAAGTCCTAGTAAGCCTCTGAATCATGACAATGGAGCATAAAATTTATTGACCATATGAAAACCCATGAGCCTGGTTGTGTTCTAATAAGCTTTATTTACGAACAGTGAGATTGAGATTTTATATCAATTCCACATACCACAGAATATCTTTTTGTTTTCTTTATGGCCATTTGAAAAAGTAAGAAGTGTTTTTAGGTCATAGCTACTAACAGCATTGGAGCAGGTAATTGCTAGTGTCAGGGCTTGAAGAACGATGTCAGAGTTCTACATTGTAAGAATCTTCTCTCTCTCTCTCTCTCTCTCTCTCTCTCTCTCTCTCTCTCTCTCTCTCTCTCTCTCACCCCACCTCTGCGTGTGTGTGTGTGTTTATATGGGTGTATGTATGCTGGTGTAGGTATGTGGGTATGTGCATGTACCTGTTCAAAGGAGTGTGGAAGCCAGAGATTACTGTTAATTGTTTTGAACCTGGCTCATCACTCTGGCTAGGCTGCCTGGCCAATGAGCTCTGCAGTCTGCCTGTCTCTATCCCTAGAAATGGGGTTACAGAAGATCACCCCCCATGTCTGGCTTTGGCCTGAATGCTGGAGACTGGAGCTCAGGTCCTCAGGATTGCAGGAAAGGCATTTTACTAATTCGGCCACCTCCCTAGCCTCTAAAGTCCCTTTGAATGGTACACCCTCCTCTCATGATACCACTAAAGTTCCACCAAGAAATGACTAAAAAAAGAAAATTATTTCTCAGTGGCAGCCTACACCTTCAAGTTGCAAGCACTTTCATCATTTTGCAGCATAATATTTCCTAAAGAAGACCTATGGCTTCCATTTACTTCCGTTTCTCCATCTGCTTCAGGGAGAACTGAAGATCCCAGAGGCTGAGATTCACTTAAACTCATGTTCAGTGGCTGTGAATGGAAAAAGCAGAGCAGGACATCACAAAAACCAATTTAAGTATCACTTGCCTTTACAGTGTGTTTTTGAACTAACTGGTCAGCTGGGGCACCCCAGACATTCCCAGGATCTACTTCAAATCGAAGTGATGACATGACAGGTCAGGGGATGACTGTTCGAATCAAGAAGCTATGAACTCCATCTTCCCTCCTGTCCTGCTTTTCTCCATGCTGAGAAACCATATTCTTGATCCTCTCTGTCCAATCCGAGCACTTACACACAGTCAGCTTCCTTGAAATTATCCTCCCAGAATTAAGTGCGTCACTGTATCTTTACACGTGCTTAAAAGTTCCTCAAAGGCTTCAAAGATGATCTGCAAATGGAAAAACGGATAAGAACCTGTGGGAGAGGACAGTGCAAACCCTGTACCTCAGAGTTCTGGTGTGGAGGGAAGTTTGTCAGGTATAACCTGTAAGAGGTAAAGGGTGAGGGATGCTGGGAGAACCTGGAAGCCAGCTTGACTTATATATGTTAAATAGCCATTTATCCCAGGGTTTGAGACTTAGCAACTTGGACACCATGTAAGCAAGAGGACTTGAGCTTGAATCCCCAGAACCTCTGTGAAGCAGAAACAAAAATAAAAACAAAATTAAGACAACAACAAACTAGGTATTATTAATAGCAAATTATTAGTTAACTCTACCTCTACTCTGAAGTGATAGGCGGGGGTCCCTGTGGCTTGCTGAGGTGAGCTCTAGGCTAGTGAGAGAAGCTTTCTCAAGGCTGAGAATAAAAGAAAAGGTTCATGGAACCAGAGGAACAACATCCAAGGTTACTCTCTGACATCCACACACATGCACACACATGTATTTATGCCAAAAGAGCATGCATATAGATAGGCATGTACATGTGCGCAAACTCTGAGGCGGCATAAAAAAGAAAACTCAGATTTTGATCAGTGTAAGGGAACATACCCACGAGATGATGAGGCCAGCCTGATTGCATACACATCACAAAGAAAAGTTGTGGCTTCGGTTAGTACTGAAATGAAGGTACACAGGAACCTGAATCTAGTTTTGGAATTTCTTTGCAGAGAAAGCAAGCTTTGGGCCCACTCTTTGCCAGCCAATCATTGCTGTGAAGCTGAAAAGTTCTGTCTAGTGGAAGGTTGAGATTCTTCTCAGGTATTGGGTTACAGTTTGCCTAGCAGATGTTTATATTAGAATGTCAAGACCTGAAGTTAGCTAAGAGTCTGGCACAATGTTTATCTACCTGAGGAAAGTGTTGCTGCGGCTCTTGTTCACTGCCCCTCCTCCTTTTACAAATGAGGATATTTGAGATAAAAATTAAGATTAAAAAAAAAAAGCATCAGAAATCTCCCAGAGGGGCTGACAACCCCCATGTTCAATTTCCCCAAGCACTGGAGCCTTTGAAAAGAGAGTTGAAAACCAAACAGTGACGAGGGATCAGAATCTAGAAGAAAAATCCCCAAAATTTGGAGGATGAACCAAGCACAAGGATCCTTCTCTCCCTCCGCCTATCCTTGCTCTTTGGAAAAAAAAGAAGACAAATTCCCAGCTAGAAAAATATCTGCATGGACCTTCCCTGCAAACAGCTTTCCTGGGGCAGGGAGAGCTTCAGGAGCTTGGAGTAGGGTGTGTGGAGTAGGGTGGGGGGTGATTTCTTTAGTTCCTCATGGCTGCTTTTGACATTCCTCTTGCATTTTAATCCACGCGTTCCCTTCTGAGGCTCTGTTCTGTCTTCTAGTGAACAGCACTGACTGCATGGGCCTTGAACATTTTATTTACCTTCTAGGACACACTTCCACGAGCAATACCTGACTATGAGAAAGTGTTTTCAGGGCCTGGACTACAGTCTATTTACCCCTGAGATCTTGCAAATGATCAGTCTCCCCAGTCCCAACCCAGTGTCTTCCATCTTATCAGGGCTAGTCTACTGCATTGTGGAGTAGTGGGGCAAAGACTTGGGTACCTCTAGTTGTCTTGACTCGCTGTTCATGGGCATGCAATCCCAGCTCTCCCCTGCTGGGCTATGGAAAAATAGTTCTGCTAAAAAGGGTTTTATTGTATGGCACTGTTCAAAGCCATAAAGCAGACAGGAATGTTTCTGTCAGTTATTTCTCGATAAGCCTGTTTGTAAACATCAGAGTCATTTACTGGCATGGTTGAGCATACTTCTGGCTCAAAAGCTCTTCCTTCTCCTTGGTATCCCTAACTTAAAAAAAAAAAAACCAACTTGTCAGGGTATACTTGAGTGACCTTCAGAGAAACAGAACCAGTGAGGTCATTGCTGTCTCAGCTGACCGGTTATTGCCTGCTTCAGAAGATGCCAGGTGCTGCTGATGTAGATTCCAGGGTGGAACCAGAGGAGCAAACCGGTGTCAATGGTTAACCTGGGTTCTTGATATCAGAGACTTTTCTTTCCTTTATTATTAACTAACGAACATTCTTAACCATTGCAAGCAGAGAGCAAGCAGCTCATACCTCCCTGTGGAAGAGTGTGAATGAAGGTAAGCATTACTTCATATTTTGTTATTATACAATCTTTCGCTACATTGACGGTTTACATACACTGACTTTTTTTTTTCTTTTTGCGGGGATGGGATCTTCAAGGCTCCATGGCCATCAGTACAAAGGTTTATGTTGAATTAAATGCAATTAAAGTGATTTAATAAGGGTATGTCATATTCCTGAATTTCTATTGAGGCTTTGGGAAAAATCAGCCTGGCATTTGTAGAGTCTGTGAAACAGGTCTGATCTATCATTATATGGGTAGGTATTAAAGTCACTTATCATGTTGATCTCACCTTCGGCATTCTGATATTTCTTTCAAGATCAGCTTATTGGAAGTTAAATGTATATATGTACATTTATCAATGTGTATGCCTCAAAAGTGTGTATTTTATATCACCCAAAAAGATTTAAGAATTTTTTATAAGTATTTATAATGATACACGAGGAAATAAAACATCAATTTCTCTAGACTTGTTTTAACATGAATTTCATACCAGGAACTTACTCCGTCGTTCCTGTAAACAATCGTTCTCATTCTGTGGGTTGTGACCTTTTGGGGAACTGCACTGGGGGGCTGCACATCAGATTACCTGCACATTGGACATTTATATTATAATTTATAACAGTAGCAAAAATCTTTTTTTTTTTTTGGTTTGGGATCACTGCAACATGAGGAACCATATTAAAGGGTCACAGGAAAAGAAAGTTGGAGAATGGCTGCTTAAAGTTGAGTCTCTTTGTTTGTTGTTTGTTTATTTATTTATTTTCTGGGAAAATCTTAGACATTCTACTTTTTAAAAATTTATTCAGGCTGGGCAGTGGAGGCACACGTCTTTAATCCCACCACTTGGGAGGCAGAGGCAGGTGGATTTCTGAGTTCGAGGCCAGTCTGGTCTACAGAGTGAGTTCCAGGATACCCAGGGCTACACAGAGAAACCCTGTCTTGAAAAACCAAAAAACAAAACAAAAATAAAATTATGGACTTAAGGTCTATCCTCTGACTTCCAGGAGTTCAAATGTATAAAGTTGACTTGATATTTGTAGGCTTATGTGGCCAACAAGATTTCTATAAAGTAGCTGACATTTGCTGAGTAGATTATATCCCCTGCGGATGTATGTCGAGAAGAGGGAATGTCCCAGGAGCTGCAGTATGACTTTTTAACATTATCCTTCTCCACTTGGTGAGAACCAGGACTTTAAAAAGAAAATAATATTTTTGTGTACTCTTGCTAATTACTATGGCAAATACAAACTACATACTATGTATAATTTTAACACCCCCAAATAAAAATAAAAAACAGGAGGGGTTTGAATGGCAATTGTTTCATAGCACACATGTAAAGGTATTCTGAATTTAAGCCAAAAAGGAAGGCTAAAAATGAACAAGGCTCAGAGTTCAATTCAAAATAGGAGAAAACAGTGGAGGAACTGAAAGACTGGAGGGGGTGGGGGCAGAGAGAGAGAGAGACAAAGAGAGAGAGTGAGAGAGAGTGAGAGTGAGAGAGAGAGAGTGAGAAAGAGAGAGAGAAGAAGAAGACAGAGACACACAGAGACACAGAGAAAGATACATAGAGACACACAAAGTGAGACATAGAGAAAGAGACACAAAGAGAGACATAAAGAGAGAGAAGACAGAGACAGACAAAGACTCACAGAGACACACAGGGACATACAGAAACACACAAAAGGAGACACGTGGAGAGAAAGAGAGACTGAGACACACAGAGACACAAAGAGAGACTGAGAAAGAGGGAAAACAAACCTGGTAAGTATCTGATAATTTGATCTTATAGAAATTGAATTTTAAAACAGGGGAATTGTGATAAATCTAAGACTTCAGTCTCAAACAAAAATGCTGGAGTAGTGTGCAAGCCTTTAGTCCCAGTAGTCAGGAGGCAGAGGCAGAGACAGGCAGAATTCTATGAATTCAAAGCCAGCTTGGTCTATATTGCCAGTTAATGGCAAAACATAGAGAGACACTGTTTCAAAAGGCAAGCAAATATACGAGCAAACAAAAGCAAATCAAAACAAAATTTGACATTTGAAAGCATAAAAATCAGAATTCAAAGGACATTCAATGTATTACCTTGATGCATTAATTAATTTTATGTGTATAAATAAAAATATATAAATATATTAAAATACATAAAATACATGTCTGTGCACCATGAATATGCTTGGTACCTACTGGTTTTAGAGGGCATTGCATTCCCTGGAGCTGGAGATGTTAGCTACTTTGAGGATGTTGGGAACCAAACCTGCTCTTAACTGATGAACCACATTTCCAGCTGTTGATGTATTGTTTTAATTACTAATTTGACTTAAGTGAGAAGTTTTCAAGAACATTGAGAAAAAATAATTTTCTTACACAATACATATGTGTGTTAATGGTGAAGACTTCAACATGAACTAAGATATAATTAAGAACCAGCAAAATGGCACCTTTGGCAAAGTAAGGATAGGTGCAAAAAGGTCAAATACAGTAAATATGTGGTAGTTGAATAATCTGTGTAATTTATTGGTTTAGACTGTAAAGTCTACCACTTGAAAACTGTTGAAATTTGCCCAACGTGAACTTTACACTTGAGTATCCTGTGGTAATTTCTAGTGCTAGAGAAAGTGGCTACAAGCCTAGCTTTAAAAAATTAGTGGATAACTTGGTTATTCTTCTCATCATATGGACCACAAATATGCTCAGGGAAAGGAGAGAATGAAACACTTGAGTGATTACTGTGTTACTGATGCTGGAAGATTCTGGTCAGAGACTTCTTAGAAAGGACTTGTTCTGTTATATCCATCTAATACATGAAGGTTGGGTTTTCTACTCAAGATGTATAGTCTTAGAACAGTTGCTTAACCTCTCTATGTCTCTAAGATGTAAACTGAGTGTTGACTGAATTTTGACATGCATATAATTCCTCACCCCTTCCTTCTGATTCATTGTCCCCTAGAGGAAAAAAAATGCTGACTAAAGAAAACAAGGAAGGTATCCAGCAAGATCTTTGACATTAGTTCTGTTCTGATGTGTCTGCTAATTCAACTGGACCACTAATTTCTCTTTTCTTCCCTTCCCTTCCGTTCTGTTCTGTTCTGTTCTGTTCTGTTCTGTTCTCTCCTCTCCTCTCTCTGTCTCTCTCTGTCTCCTTCTCTGTCTCTCTTTGTGTGTCTCTCTGTCTCTATCTATCTCTATCTCTCTGTCTGTCTCTGTCTCTCTGTCTCTGTCTCTGTCTCTGTCTCTGTCTGTCTCTGTCTGTCTGTCTGTCTGTCTCTCTCTCTCTCTCTCTCTCTCTCTGAGCTTAATGGTGACTTTTTGTCCATGCATATGGATTTTAACAATTGATTGAGTGCCTACTACTTAGGAAGCTTCATCACTTCCCACGTCTAAAGCTTTAAATTTCAAGACTTGTCCCTAATTTCTTTCATTATGTTTTTACCATACATTTATTTTTAATTCCTAGTGATGAAAATAACTTTTCTAATAAAATAATAGGTTGTATATTTTCTCTACTACTACAATTTTGTAAGAGAAAGAGTTATTGTTGTTGTTTATTCCTGAGAATTTCATGTATGGGTAGGATATAGTTTGTTCTTACCTGCTCAACTTAGTGCCACACTGCCACCTCTCTCTCTCTCTCTCTCTCTCTCTCTCTCTCTCTCTCTCTCTCTCTCTCTTTCTCTCTCCCTTTCTTACTTTCTCTCTTCCTCTCTCTTTCTTTCTTTCTTCTTTTCTTTCTCTTTCTCTCTTTCTTTCTCTTCTTTTTCTTTCTCTCATTTTCTTTCTTTCTCTCCTTCTCTCTTTCTTTTTCTTTCTTTCATTCCTTCTTTCTCTTTCTTTCTCCTTTTTGTTCTTTTTCTTTTTCTCTCTTTCTTTTTCTTTCTCTCTTTCTCTTCTTTCTCTTTCTCTCTCTTCTTTCTTTCTCTTTTTCTTTCTCTCTTTCTCTCTTTCTTTCTTTCTCTCTCTCTTTCCTTTCTTTTCTTTTCTTTTTTTGCTTTTCTTTCTTTTTCTTTTTTTTTTTTTCAAAGCAGGGTTTCTCTGTGTAACCCTGTCTGTCCTTTACTTTCCTTGTAGACCAGGGAGGCCTTAAACTCACAGAGATCCACCTGCATCTGCCTATACCTCCTGAATATTGGAATTAAAGATGTGTTTCACCAAACCCAGTGCTACCACATCTTTTAAGGAGAATAATAATACTTGTGTTATTGCTTTGATGAAAGAAACACTAAAATTATAGTATTTTTAAAAATTTAGCATAGTCTCAAGTTCTTGTTCAATATAAATGTTAAAATTGATACAAAGGGTTATGTAGCCATATCCTTGACCTGGTTGGTACAGTACTTGATAATACAATTTTTCCCAACAATTTATTTGCATATTGATCTTCTGAGCAGATTCAACAGTCTCAAGGTACAAAGGTTGAATGGAATATTGTCTATTAAAATTAAGCTATTGTCTTGATGAATGTATGGCTAATGAAAAAGAAATATGTCATACAATAATAATTACATGTCTTTAACAAATATTTATTATTTACCTATTGTGTGATAAGCATTGATCAATTATAACAATATATTAATAAATAGAGAGAAAAGATCCCTGCCTTGCTGAATCTCAAATTTTAGTAGGACTTTGAAAACCTGTCTGTGAGAAAAGTATATAATTAAATATTTAGAGTTATTATAATTAGATAATATGACTAATGTAATAATTAAATAATTAGCATATTCAATAGTGATGGTTAGTATGGAAGAAAACCCAATTAAGAGAGGGGATCAACTGGAAAGGACAAAGACATGAGAATAATGTATTATCCTTTAAAGATGTGTAACAAGTAATTTCAAAACACAGTGGTTAAGAAGGGCAAACATGTTCCATCCTATAATATTTGTGAGTCAGGAGGCTCAGCTTCTGCAGATCCTCTGGTCCATGCCCTATGTTTTTTTCATATACTATAGGTAAATGATTGCAGGAGCATTTCACCTGAGATAATTATTTCAAGATTCATCATCTGAAATTTAGCAGGCTTCTTAATGTACAAGTGGATGGATAAACTACCTCTACACTTTGACTACAACGTGCCTTCAGTTTCTTACAAAATAGGCTTCCCTGTAGGCTGGTTCACAGCACAGCTATGGGTTTCAATTGTAGCAATGAAGTCAAAAGTTAGGTGCCAGAGTCCTTTCCCATATTGAAAGTGACAGCCTCTAATTTTGGCCATATTTTATTTACTAAAAGTGGGTCACATGGAGATGGAGAGATGTCTCCGTGGTTGATAGCACTTATTGCTTTGGTAGGAGAACTGGGTTCAATTCCCAGCACCACATGGTTACTCACACATCTGTGCAAGGGGATCTGACATCCTTTTCTGATTTGCAAAAGGGAACCAAGCACACACATTGGTACACATTCAAACATGAACGCAAAACATGCAGACACATAAATTAAGTATATTAAAGCGCACTAAAATGGGTCTTTCAATGCAGATTACACTGAAGGAGTAGTTATTAAACAGAATGATGAACGGGACAATATTCTCAACACTTCTGACTATGGGCTGGAATTTGTAGATTACAGTAACAACTATATTCCCTAAGAATAGTGATATCTGAGTGAAAACTTGGGGGTTGTAAGAAACCATGTAGGGATCAAGATTTCTTGAAGAAGAACTTTTCTGGTCTATGGAAAATCCCTGAGGCAGCAGGATCAACATAATGGCCAAGAAACAGGAAGTGGATATGGCGAAAGCAAAGTTGGAAGAGTAGAAATCTGAGTTTCTCCTAACCCAGATGCTTCAGAGCAAGTTTTTGAGGTGGTGGGTGTAAAGGCAGTAAGAAGTTCATGGATGATAGGCAAACTATGTGGATGAGCAAAGTGCAGAAATAAGAACAAACAGAATCAGTACAGGCATTATGAGAGCTGAAGATGTAACTCTTCTAGCTTTCCCAGTACAATCAACCAATGCCATCATAGAACCAAGACTATGCCAAAGTTGATGCTGCAGACACCACAAAGCAACTGGTATGAACACACATCTAATCAGCACAGAAGACAGGCAGCCTCTGGCTTGTCTCAGATGTTGGACACACAAAATAATGCCAAGTGAACACAGATTTCAGGACTACGAAGCAAAATTAGGAGATGTTCTTTCAATGTCCACTCCCCTTTGACGGAGACCTGCTGTGTTCTCATGGGGTGATTCGTGACCAGTCAGCACATCCATCAACTGCAGCCCCTCCAAATCATCTCTGTTGGAAACCATAATGGCAAAAAAGAAGCTCTTTTGGGATTTCTATCAAAACTAAAATAAACTAATAGGGGGTTTGGGCTAAAATTCTTAATACCAAGTCTGGCTTTTGGGTTTACACTGGGAAATGCATTCCATGAAATCTCCCTGATCAAGGAGGGTTCCAACCATCCTTTAGAGCTGGCTATTCTCTCTAGACTCCTTTCTTCATCATCCTTCAGATCCTGTGTCTCCAGGCTGTGCATTCCCAGGCTCAAGAGTTTAATTCTACCTAACAAATGGGAAGATGGCTGCACTCCATGTAACTGCTTTTAAGTGAAAGAAAAAATATTAAACCAACTTTTCCTCTGCTTGTTCCAGGGTTTCAGTATTCCAAAATCAAGTATTCTATATGAAATGTATACAACACTCCGTAGAAGCATTCATTATTCAATACAGCTTCTCCAAGTACCTTCTGCATAAGCTGTCCTAAAAATATACTTGAAATTATCCATAGTTGCAGAGGGAAAGTATGGAAAAAGATAATTATCTGAAGGAAGAAATGCCCTAAAATTAGATTTCCCAGAAGTTCACAGCAAGATAATTTAACGTTAACATGTTACAGAAATATAATCTTAATTTCAAGTTTAAATTCTCACTAAGTTCAAATTAGAACCATGTTCTTGTGACATCAATTCTCAATGAGTCCCATTTTCTAATATTTGATGCTAAGAATGACTATGTTCTAGTCTCTGCCCTGAATTGAAGGAATGGCTAATTTGTCAACAGTTAAAGGGAAGACAGTGTTCAAGCATTGTCCAGCAGGAAAACAAGAGTCTATGGCCTTCTGGGTTGTCCAGTGTGCTTTTGAAACTCAGAGGACTTTGAAAAACTGAGAGACTTTTCTCTGTGCCTCACTCTTCTCCATCATCACAGGATCACTCTGACAATTCTCTTACCCTTACTGCCCTTCTAATCTCAGTTGTAGCTTACCAAATGGGGATTCCTAGACTTACTCAATAGGGTGTATAAAAAGATGAGAGAGAGGAGATAGAGTTGGATGAAGAGAGAAGGTGGAGGAAGAGAGGGAGGAGGAAGAGGAGGAGGAGACAAGGAGGAAGAGGAGGAGGAGGAAGAGAGGAGAATGAGGACAGAAGGAGGAAGAGAAGGGGAGGATGAGAGAAGAAAAAGGAAGAAAGAAGGAACATGAGGAGAGTTGGAAGGAGGAAGAGGAGAAGAAGTGAAGGAGAAAAGGGAGAGGAGAAGGAAGAAGGAAGACCACCATGTGATTTTAAGGAACTGGATTACAGATAGAAAATGGCAAGTCTGAAATTTGTTGAGATAACTAGGAATTGTAATGAGTATTGATGAGTGGAACCAGACAGGAGACTTAGAAGTTTCCAAACTGCAGTTTCGAGGATGAATTGGCTGCTGCTTCTTCAGGAGGCTGTTCCTGTCCCCAGAGTCTTCAAGTTTCTCATGAAATCGATCCATATTTTGGAGGATAATCTGCTCACCCCAAATCCACTGATCAGTAATATTCAAAACACAGTCTAACCCACAGCTTCCTAGTAATATCCAGATTGTTGTTGCATCAAAGTAGGAACCATTGCCTAACCAAGTTGACACATGGGTTAGCCATGATGGTAACTTGGGCATTTTTCTCTTAAGATATTTTGCAATCTGGCTATGAAATATAATATATTTAAAGCTTCAGATTCTGTTGAAGAAACTGAGTTCCATACTCTACTATGTTTTATGTTTATGTTTAAATTGCATGACACAGATGTACCTACCAAATAATAACATTTGAATATAGGAGTGTCCATCACTCATTTAAAACAGTTTCTTTGTGTACTTATGCATGTATGTATGTATGTATGTATGTATAATATATCTTGAATACAGTTTTCCTTCTTTCTTTCCTTTAAGTCCTCCCACATCTCCCCCTTTCCTCTCCCTTATCCACTCCTCCTCCTTTTCTTTTCAGAAAAGGGCAAGCTTCCCATAGATGTCACTCAGCCATGGCATATCAAGCAACTTACATTAAGATTAGGGACTTCCTCTCCTATTAAAGCAGGACAAGGCAATCCAGTAGGATGAAAGGGTTCTGAAAGTAGTCAACAGAGTCAGAGATAGCCACTACTCCACTGTTAGGACTCCCACAAGAAGACGAAGCTACACAACTGTACCATATGTGTAGGGGTTAGGTCAGTCCCTTGTAGGTTCTCTGGTTGGCAATTCAGTCTCTGTGCGTCTCTATGAGCCTAGGTTAGTTGATTCTGTGAGTTTTCTGGTGCTCTCCCTGTCCTCTCTGGCTCCTAGAACCCTTCCTCCCCCTCATCCACAGGATTCTCCAAGCTCTGCCTAATGTTTGGCTGTGGGTCTCTGCATCTGTTTCCATCAGTGACTGGATGAAGCCTCTCTGGTGACAGCTGGGCTAGGCACCCATCTATGAGCACAGCAGAATATCATTAGGAATCATTTCCTTGACTTTTTTAGTTTTTATTTTTGTTTTTATTTGGTTCTACCCTAGGTCTCTGGGCTATCCAGCCTCTGGTACCTGGCCCTCCAGGCAGTGTCAGGGATAGACTTCCTTTCTTAGTATGGGTATCAAGCTGCAACGGTCATTGACTGGCCACTCTCACAATATCTACGTTGCTATTACACCAGTGCATCTTACAGGCAGGACAAGTAGAAGGTTTGTGGCTGGGTTTAGCTTTTGATAATGCAACTTGATCACAAGACAGTAATTTTTCTTAAGCAAGGTAAAGGACAAGTTAAGGTAAAGGCATTCATGGCCCTGCCCTCTAATTATACTGCATCCATCCTATTGAAGTTTATTATATATTTTAACTGCCACTCTCTTCTCTGTACCTTTATGTGCTGTATTATTCATGCATATGAATCCTACCTCTAAAGAGCTGTTCTCCCAGTAGTAGAAGACTGTAAGGAGTTATGAGCACTGCAATGTACACACAATATGCCATTCATATAGTTACAGAATTTAGATTTGAAGTAAGGAAATATGCTTAATGTAAATGATAACCAATTGAAACCATTAGTTTTATAATAAATACACTATTAGATATCTTATCTCATATCTTACATATTTTATACCACATAACTTACATTATATATTTATTATATATACATTTCAATACTGTTTAACACAGGCATGCATTAAAAAATTCTGAGACTGGAATATTTTGAGTCTTTCATCTTACATTCTGATAAACTCTAGGGTTTGGGGTTGGAATAAGATTAATGTAAGCCGGGCGGTGGTGGCGCACGCCTTTAATCCCAGCACTTGGGAGGCAGAGGCAGGCGGAT
>NW_022196911.1:107260039-107303858 GCF_008632895.1 Mastomys coucha
CAGAAATCCACCTGCCTCTGCCTCCCAAGTGCTGGGATTAAAGGTGTGTGCCACCACCACCTGGCGAAGTCATGTTTCTTTAATGGAAAAGTTTGAGGTGCATCAATAGAGGATATAGTTGGTTTTATTTAGTGTGTAGGGTTGTTTGTGTAAGGAAGATGCTGTGTCTCCTGTATTATCTACTCCTTATGCTATTCTCTTGAGACAATGTCTTTCCCTGGATGTAGGCAGGAGGTCATCAAGTCTCAGGGATCCTCCTGTTTCTACCCTGCCTTTCAGTGCTAGGATCCAAGACCTACCAGCAACCATGATTTGCTTTTCTGTGTTCTAATAACTGAAACATAGATGCTCCTGCTTAAGACCCCATCTTCCCACACAGGATGGAGTTTATGACACAAAGTTCTTGAGCTCAATTAATAATTAATTAATTAATTAATTAACTTGTTTAGCCTACAAAAAAAAAGCCATTCATCCAAGAGCTTGGCTAGTCTTTTTATAGCTGTATTTTCATCTCATCTACAATGACACTGGTCCAAGCAATGGATCCTTTAGGATATTAGGATTTTACTCTGGGAAAGGAATCTGAAAAAAAATGTTATAAGATAAGATCTATTATTCAGTGCTCTGGTCAAAGAACGCAGGATGGTGATTTGCTGTAGAAGAGCTCAGTAGCTCCAGCTGGCTAGCACCTAAAAGACACAGTTCGCCATTTCTAGGTAGCTCATTTAGTAGGGAACGTAATTTTTAACTTTCATCTCTCTAGAATTGTATTTTGAGTTATATTTACAGGTGACGCCATGAAAGACTTCCTGGGTTTGCAACTGGAATTTGAAAATTTTCCCTACTATTACATACTACTAGCCTAACTTTTGTTTGGACCAGAAATGATCCAACTTGCAAGTTGGTGCAAGGAGAATGTGGTGATTAATTGACTCAAATGAGCTAAGACTTATAAGTTACTCATTTTTATATTTAGGCTTTCTGGGAAAAGCAGATTGTTTCGTTTACTCATGACGAAACTTTTATTAGTAATGATGTTGAGGTGAAGATAAGATGTACTAGTTTGTTCTAGGGTTTTACATGGTAAAGAATATTCAGAGCAACAAGTAAGAGCATAGTAAATGGTCTAGACAGGACACACGGACCCAAAGAAAACCAGAAAGAATCAAAATGCAGTGTGTCTTGTGTTCATGAAAATTAATAACATTGGATCTTGGGATACTGTTTCTCTACTTTGAGTTGATGTAGACAGAATATGTCTGTAGCTTTCCTGCACAGATGTGTCAGCTCATGCTTGTTGTTTGTAAATGTAAATAGAGGGCACTGCTTCTTGAATTGTGTGTGGAATTTGGCTGTTATCCACTGGGTCAGCTTGTAAAAAAAAAAAAAAAAAAAACAAAAAAACAAGAACACAGAATAAGCAGAGCTAGCAGGCTAGGAGTAGCACATTGTGTCCCAGGAATAGTGTGTTCAATTACAATGTCTTGCATGCTTGAGTATATATAAAATTGATGTCTGTTTATTGTATAAAGTTCTACCCTGATAATTGCTATATCGTGAGTGTAATTTTGTGGCCCTGCTATTTATGCATCAAAATAATAATGTTTAGTAATCATTTTGCTATTCTGTAGGCAAAATGCTATTTTCCCAAGGTGAGCAAATGTCACTTCCTTTTCTCCTAAACCCATGTGCAGTGACTCACTCTGTTGGTTACTGGAAGGGTTTTAGATTGCCCTTTCAGTTCCTAGCTTCGGTAGGGTCAAATGTTTGTAAATGTTGAGATGAAAAGCACAGTGCTTGGGATGATACAAAGTTTTATAGGGAACATATTTTTTTTCTGTTACAAATTGAGAGAAGAATTATCTGCCTGACCATGAACAGTCTATTTGCTTTTGGATCCATGAAACATTCAGCATGGTTGGATTGTAGGTTCTTGGTGTAAGGACACAAGCAGAGTTAAAAGAGTCTGATATACAAATAGTTAAATAGTAGTGTCTGCTTTCTCTGTGTGGATGCAGAGCCAACTTGAAATTGCTGATTCTATCTGACATTAGTCCCTGATGATATAAAGCAAACAGTTGGATGGACCAGTTAGATGAAGAGGAAGAAGGCAATGTATAAAGATAAGGATTGTTGATGCTATTAAGACATTAGTAAATCTACATTGTTCTCTCATGGCTTTAAAGACTTCAGCTTGATAATGAAGGTGTTCACCAGGTAGAGATGGAGGCATAGGAGGGTGATTAGTAGGATCTGTTGACACACACCAAGACTGTGCTTCAGTGAAGCAGTTACAATCTGCAAACTTGCCACAGTCTCATGTCCTACGGTGACCCATTGATGCAGGAAGAATTAAACTATTGGTTTTCTTTTACCTTGCATATGAGAAGTAATATATTTTCTGTAAGCTCAATAACTGTGAAGTGTGCAGAAAAAAAATTCTGAGCCTTTTGAGCCTCTACTACCTAAGTTTGCATACAGCCAAGTTCAGAATTAAAAAGCAAATGAATGATTCATAGCTTTTGACATTAAGGAGTTGACTAGATGGTAGCAGTGCCATTCTGTGCTTGACTATAAATGAGAGGAATGCAAACTAACAAAACCTGAAATTATTAAATTTCTAAGGAGGTTCCAGAGATCCATCCTGTTTATCTGATCTTAGATTATTTTCATTTTCAAAGATGAAATGCTGGGGTATGAATTCATCTTAGATAATTAAATGGGCTTGAGGTTTGTAGGATTGCCCTATCTCTTGCCAGCTGATGGAATCTTGGAGAGCAACCCAGCAGCTCCATTAGCCACGATGTTTGGAAAGCCACCATTTACTTCCCCACCATGTTTATACAATTTATATCTATTTTAATCAATGAAAGCAACAAAGTTATACAGAAAACATTATCAAAATTCCTTAACAATTAATAACGGAAACATAAGGATAGGAGGTAGAAGATGAACTCTCAAAATAAGATGTCAAATCCACACACTGCAAATGGCAAAAAAGATAGAAAGGAAGAAATCGTTAGTCTGGTCCATATTTCAGAAAGTACTGATAAAATCACAAAAGAGAGCTTACCTTGGGGCAGTGGTATCATGTAGTGGCGTCTGTTCACATCACAGTGGATGAGAAGGCAGAATATGGCAGGAGACAGGACCAGAGTAGGCTATTACCTGCAAAGACCAAGTAACCTATTTCTACCAGCTGGGCGTCATCTAGATTTCACAACCTCTCAAAATAATGCTATCAGCCAGGAAATGGTTGGTGAAAACATTAGCCAATAAGGGACATTCCGTTTTCAAATCATAGCGCATACCAAACATTAAATAGTTCATACCCTCCAAAGAAATTAAAAGCAAAAATAAAACAATTAGATCAGAAAGAGAAAAGGTACATCTGTATTTTACCGAGTAGATACAACCTCTGATGTACCAGAACAGGGCTTGTCATTTACACCAAAAGCTAATAACCACAAAAAACAAACAAACAAATAAAATCTTCAATAACACAAATCAATGAGATTTTTGCCCCACTGAGCAAAGATAATATCCAGTCAAAAGGAAATAATATTCATTGATGTGGAAAAATCTGCTGTTCCTTGTGTTCTTAATGACGAGTGCCAACCTGATGGGCTGGATATCAAATATTGTCCTGTAACAGTCTTTGTGGGAAAAGAAATGCATACAAAAGTTAGATGCAGCAATGGTTGGTAAGTTGCTTCCCTTAGAGTCAAAAGTTTCTCCCTGATCCAACCCAGTGCTAATAGCACTTGAATATTACTTGAAAGTTGTTGGTTCTGGGTTTTTACCTTAAGATTTTCATGAGAGAATAAAGATAGATATTACTTTGTTTCTTTATATGACAACTAGCTACTGGAGAATACCAGTGGCGTGCAGCCAGCCTGCTAACATTTTGCCTGCCTCTGAGCACATGAATCTTCTAGTTATGTCCCAGAGTGTATTATCCATGAAGTCAGATTGATGTTTTCTCAGCCTGTCTCAAAACAAAAGCCAACGGCCTACAAAAGAGAAAACACAGTTTTAGTGAAAGACTTTCAGACTGTCAGAAAGCTATAGCACCTAGGAGAGCAAGCAGCGGAGGATCCCAACTGGTTGTTAAAGCAGTTACACTTACACACCTAGGAAGCGTGGGATCCCAACTGTTGTTAAAGCAGTTACACTTACACACCTAGGAAGCGTGGGATCCCAACTGTTGTTAAAGCAGTTACACTTACATACCTAGGAAGCGTGGGATCCCAACTGTTGTTAAAGCAGTTACACTTACACACCTAGGAAGCGTGGGATCCCAACTGTTGTTAAAGCAGTTACACTTACACACCTAGGAAGCGTGGGATCCCAACTGTTGTTAAAGCAGTTACACTTACACACCTAGGAAGTGTGGGATCCAACTGTTGTTAAAACAGTTACACTTACACACCTAGGAGAGGAAGCAGTGTGGGATCCAACTGTTGTTAAAGCAGTTACACTTACATGACCACCTCAGGCGAGAGTAAGGATGTTTATATTTTCAGTTGAAAAAACAATTATTATTGGAAGAGGCACTGGATTGTCTACCCTGAAAATCATTAGTTCAGTGCTTTTAAAGATGGCACAACCTCTGAGGTTCTAATAAACTTCTTTGTCATTTCCTTTTACGTCATCCCGGCTTTTAAACTAAAGATCAGTTCCTTTAGTGGCATAGTGGCATTCTCTTTTGGTCCATCTTCAGTTCATTGCTGTTTTGATCCCTACTGAAAATAACCAGCCTCATTTGCGGTGGCATGTTGGAGCTTTGGAAGTTCTTTAACACTGATGGGCACATTTTCAGAGCTTTTAAAATTAGCACTGTGACATTTTCATATGTACAGATACTATTTTTTTTTTAATTACAGCCATTCCCTTTAGCTCTCTCTTGTCCCTCTCTTTCTCAGTCTCCACTAGCCCCCTTCCAAGTCTCATGTGTGTTATCCAGTTAATTATTTTCATTAGGGCTGCTCAGAGGAACATGGGGGATGGGTTGCTTATAGGAGCATGAACAATGTAACAGCAGCTACACTACTGAAGAAAATGTCTTCATCCCAAGAAGACATTATCAGTCTCTAGACCCTCAAGTAGGGCTATGGTCTAGTAAGCCCTGTCTCTACTAGTAATCATTAACTTGACACATTTCATCTCAAAACAGCTCTTAGTGTTAGAATTCTTACTTCAGTGCTGGAAACACTAGTGATCATATTAATTAAATGATGTGATGGTATATCATAGAGCCAGGAGCCCAAATTACAGTGCCTTTCCTCTTCTGTTAATTTCTGCACTAAAGAACTCTTACCGGCAAACAGGTGCTTTTTGTTGTGGTCTTTGAATGTTGTTTAGAATCAGACAGAATGGAGTATGGTCTACACTCCTTGTTTATAAGCTGTCTAATTTAGTCATTCTCAGTGTAAAGCAGTATTTTAAACTCTTTAAGGAACTTGTAAAAAATTCAGATTCTTAGGCTCTATAGCCTGGTCATCCACAATTCTGGGGATCAGAGATTGGCACATCTGTTTAACTAACCCCCAGAGGAGTCAGGGAACCCCAGTGTCAGAACCCCAGTTTCGACTCCCACATCTTAGGCTGCATTTTCCTACCCCCTGTGCAGAGTGTTGAGCCCAGCACCTGACAGCAGTGCAGGGTAAATGCAGTCTAGCATCTTTTATTTTATTTTATATTTTTTTGCATTTTGCCTGCCCAACAGTGTTCCCACACCCTAGAGGTGGGGCAAAATGCAGGACCACACACACACACACACACACATACACACACACACACACACACACACACACAAATAAAATAAGCCAATTTATGCTTCTGGTTCCTTCCTTCCCTCCTTCCTTCCCTCCTTTCTTTCCTGCTTTCTTTTGTCCTCCCTTCCTTCCTTCCTTCTTTCCTTCCTTCCTCTCTCTCTCTCTCTCTCTCTCTTTCTTTCTTCCTTCCTTTCTTTCTTTCTGACTCATCTCTGTGGATCTACAAAGGCATCGAATGGCTGTTAAATGCCAACCACACATCAGATTTTGTGCTGTTTGCTAAGGGCCATGTCATGTCATTTATGTGCCCCTTTTAATGGCAGGGATTCCATAACATAAGCTGGAGGTTGGAAGCTAAACCAACTGGTTATCTACATTTTGTTTCAGAATTGAGTCATGTATAATTTAAGTGGTAGTTTTTTGATGACTGGAAATAAGAGCACTTTTATGTTTTGTTGTTGTTCTGGCTTCTACTATTGAACAAGAAACAACATTCTAAGTCCCTCCTGCCACATCATTTTGTTATTTAATTCAGTAGTCCTCTAAAGTGACTCGGGAAGATAGTGTCTGAATTCCTGAAGCATAAAACTACAGGGCTTCCACGACTTTGGTACACTACAACCTGAGGGCATACTATTAAGTAAGTTTAACTTGCTTGGAGTGAGGGAAAATATTTAGCCATAAACTAGGCTTTCAACTGCATGTTACAATTCTTTCTAATCTCTGTTTATTAAATCTATGTGTAGATAAAGAGATCTTACTAAAGCTTACTACTCCAATATTTATGGAGAACACAGCTCTGAATGATTTGAATCTACACTTAACATTATATTGGAGACAAAGGAGAATATGACACCACTGCGTTAACACTAGAAACACCTGTGCCTGCCCCTCTGCGTCTAGTGCTAGATTCTGCCCTGCCTGCCGCTTTAGTGGAAAAGACCTTGAGAGGGAAACTGGTTGAAACTACTTCTGCCTGACCTGGGCTGGCTGGTTCACTGTACCCAAAGAATGCTGCCCCGATACTTACTGGAGCATTTAGCCTTTAGACTCCACTTAGAATGTAATCACTTACTTATCTTCCTGTCAAAGAATCTGTGCTGGTGAAATGGGGCAGGCAATCTGGGCTGAGCCTGTTTTGTCTGCTTGTGTGCAAAGGGTTCGTGGAGAAAGGCTGATGATGGCAGTGATTTCAGGACTGAATGGGGAAATTGTTCTGAGGGACCGTTTTCCCCCTTTAAAGAAAGTTCTACAGGCCTGAAAGCTCTGAGAAAAAGGAAAGGTCCATCACTGTTTATTCTCTCACAGGCCTTCGGTGACTAGGAAAATAGATCATCGTTGTTGCTTGTTGGCTCAATGGAATTGGACACAAATACTTAAGAAAATTGAGGTCAATGAAGCGCTAAGACTTCATTCATTTCCTCGGGTACTTTTTTTTTTTTTTTTTGCTGGCTTGAAATCTGCCTTACAGCCCTATGGACTAACCATACCATGTATTGGGTGTGTTCATCTAACATTTTAAAAGATAAATTGTCTTCATTCTTAGGATTTCATACAAATGCCAGGAAATCTTCTAGCCACCTACTCTTTTGACCCTTCTTGACCCTTTGCAACTTCTCCCACTTGTCTTTTTATTGTTGAGACAGGACCAATGATGACACTATGTAGCTCTGGCCGCCTGGAACATGCTATGTGCAGCATGCTGACCTGAAATTCACAGATATCTACCTTATTGTTGGTCAAAACACCCATAAGCACAAAATAAAAAGAAAACAAATATCAAATAAGGTCAGATACACAAAAGTAAAACCCAAATGTGTGGTAAAACTTCTTTTCCTACCTTTGGCTTATTATTTTTTTTTTGAAGGAAAGTAGTTTTTCAGTACTTCTCACAGCTAACTGAATCTGATTAGCAGTCAATGAGCCATCTTCATTTTGGTGGTTAACAAAATGGAAGAACATGGACAGAGCAAATGAAAATGGAGACTCAAAGGAATTCATGAGAACACAAGGAACATAGAACTTTCTCTTAAATAGTTCTCCTATAAAGAAAGAGAAAAATTATGATTTGAGTGTTGATTTTCTTCCATAACTCTCCACACAGCCAGCATTATGAAGTTTACTCTTTATTTTCCATCAACAGCCTAAAGAGAAATGACAATAATAACATTTGCATTTGCTTAAGGCTTTGGAAATCATCAAACCAAGTTTCTAGGAATGCTGCATGGACTACCTCACTCAAGCAAGTTTTGTTGGACAAGGCTGGATTTGGGACCTAGTTTTCACAGGTGCAAAAGTAAACAATGAGGGAGCTAGGATAGGATTTTTCTGCGAGATATAGCATCCACAGGGATTAGTCTGTAAGTCAGAAGAAATTACAGAAGTTGGAAGAACTTGAGCTGGTCAGAGTCAGTAAAAGTGTTTCGTGACACTACCTTGATGGGAAAAAAAAATGAGCTTCAAAGAATCTGAATGATTGCTACCCTCCAATGCACAGGTTTATTAGTGAAAAGTGACCCAGACCATCAGCTATCACAAAGGTGAGAATGGTAAGATAGATTTTCATAACTTTTGTGATTTAAATTGTTCAGTTGTTAGATTTGATGAGGCTTAAGGTTTTCATGCTACGAACCTCCACAGGTTTTAAAACTTGGGTATGTTTTACAGGAGCACTCTTGAAAGCAACTGCAAACAATGCAGGCAATTTATGTTTCTAATAACATGACATGCTGACTTGGGAGAGTTTAAAAGCAGGAGCTACTGCTTTTTAAATTTTGCATGGACGGGTCATAGGACTTGTCCTCAGAATACAGAGTCATTGAGCATTGTTATAATAGATTTCTTATGATCAGAAAATTAGAGTGGAGAGATGGCTCAGTGGACAATGTGTTTGCTGTGAAAGAAGTACATGTCTTAGGTCAGATTCCTACCCCATCATCTCCCCTCATCACAATAGAAAGATAGAAAGCTTTTCCAAGCTGTCTTAGGACAGCAAGTTGTAAATAAATTGCCCCTGCCTCTCTTGATTCATGTGATCTTTGTCTGTTTTTGCAGTCTATTATGCTTGCACAGAAATTTATAAATGAAAGATTAGCTCTGACCCAGTAAGAAAATAATTTAGAGTCAATTGGGTATTAAATGTGGCATTGATAATTTTAAAAGGCAGATAAATGGTTGGAATTGACTCACCTTTGGAACAAAATTCCTGTGGACTAGCTGAGATCTGTGATTATTTGGTGTTTATAGAATCAGTTGACTTTCAAATGTCTCTGCAAAAACTACACTTCTGTGAGTTTCCTGCATGCGATATTATTTGGCAGGCTATTTGTGGAACTACTCAGGAATAATAAGAAAGCCCCCTGCAAATAACGACTTGGCTCTATCCCTATTTTTAATAATATAATAGTTATACTCTTTGAGAACTTTGCCCAACCTATCTGGACCACACACACTTTCTACTCCTTACTCAAACATCTCTCAGATCCACCTCTTTCTCCCTAAGTCCCATCTTTTATTTTAGATCTTTAAAAAAATATTCCATAGGAGACTATCTCAAAGCAAATAGCCTTGCCTTCTGTCTTTCACAGTCTTTGAGCCCTCTCTCTTCCATATTCCCAGATCCTCAGATGTAGGGGTTGTATGGTAAATGTAGTAATAGAGGAAGGTTTTCCACGGTCAGTTCATTTCTGCATTTTGACCAGTTGTCATTTTCTGTAATGATCTCTATGCTAAAGTGAGAAGATGGCTACATTTATCTGTGAACAGAAGAATAAATAATTTAGCATTCAATTAGAGTTTACACTGGTTTAGGAATATGACAGTATTATCTAGCTCTCGTGGCCTTGACATTCATGGGTATTTGATGAAGTTTAAAGTGCCAGGCATTACTCCTAGGATATAAATGCCACTATTATACTTTTTAGAATCTTACCATACCACTCACTGTTGTGGCTCATGGGTGGAACAGCTAAGTAGGATTATTGATTCACTTTCTCCACTGACAGTTTGCACGTAACTTTGTATAGCACTGTGAACACTAGCCCACAAGGCAGAGGACTCCAGGTCAGATTCAGAACAATTCCTTCTAATCCTGTGTTTGATGCATGTGGTGTCTAGCAGTAGGCCTTACTGGAAGGCACAAGTGCAACACCAATGATCTATTTAATTTGGGGGGTTCTTTTGGATACCCCTTATCAAAACTCTAAAGGAGATAGGTTCTATTTCCATTTAAAGAAGGTCTGATCTCTCATTATTAATTGAGAATTTTGTGTATGGCATCTATTGGATGACTTCAATTCAATTTCAGTCAATAACGGCTGTTCATTGTGTGGTACTAAAATAGCGTGCTAGCATGCTTAACCTTGCGTTGCTTATGTAAAAAATGTGATAGTGATCTTGGTAGATAGTATATGAAGTTTCTAAGAAATACACCATAATTTGTGCAAACCAGTGACCTATGTTCTAATATGCAACACTTACTCAAATAAATAATAGCTGTTCCTGTTCATATTACTATCATTACATCAGAACCCATGTTTACATTTCCAGTGCCATATTTTTGAAATGACTCATTCAGTATTCAGGTTTGAGAACTGCTAAGACCTGAAACTTTCCATTAGCTGGGTAAAGTGTCAGGTTTTCTAAGGTACAAGACTGCTACAAGAAAATTTATGTTTTGAATGATAGATAGTATAAATTTGCTGTGCACACAATTTAGGCCAGGAAGACCCTCAACTATACTGTGAATTAAGTCTTGGAACCGGCACACTTTGATATCATGCTGTTGGGGTTATGTTTGACTTGTGCATTCTATGTGACTTCTATTTGAGCAAATGACAGGTAATATTTTGGACTAGATATTTATATATTAGCTTTACCTTTTGGAACGGAGACAAACCTATCTTTGAAGTACACTGTTGCAGAAGAATAGACAACCACAGACAACCAGTGTCAAGCATGTCCTGATGCACACAACATTATCTATTCTGTTTTGAAGCATGTGGCAATTTAATACATCATCATATTCCACAAAATGCTCATTTTGGAGAGATGGCACATGCACATTTAAGTTCTGCATAAAACAAAGGAAGCATTCCTAGGTATTTTATATGTGTTTTCTGCAACTGTGACTGCAGATACAAATACCTATTCGATCTTAATAGAGACATGACCTCACCTGGGGGGGGGAGTATTGCTTTTTTTTTACTCAATTACAATTTCCCCACAAAGGACAGCATCAGTCCCAAGACCTCCGACTGAGCTCAGGCCTCTTCTCTGACACCAGAGGCATGTACCTAGGGGTCTGTACTAAGCATTTTTGGAACAGATAGCTTGTGGGAGCTTTGTTGTTCTTGTGACAACAAAGAACGGACATTCTAGAAACTGAAAATGGAATGAGCGAGCTATTAAAATTTAGTCTGGTGGGCTCCTACAAAGTGGGAGGCATGATGGTGATGGAGAGAGAAACACCTGGAATTTGACTACATGCAGAGCACTGAAAGAGACTCATGGACAGGACTTGGAATTTTCAGTGTAACTTTAATCTCTAACACCTAGAGAGATGGTATACTCAGTAAGCTTCCTGGTGTGGAAGCATAAGAAGGGATTCTCTGGAACCCACACAAAAAGCTATGTGATGAGGTCTCTAACCCAGTGGTATTTGGGAGAAATGAAGAGATAGGTGAATTCCTGATACTCAGTGGAGAAGCAGCCAGGTTAACTGTCTCAGGAAGTAAGGAAGAAAACAATTGAGGAAGACACCCCATGTTGACCTCTGGCTTCAGTGTACACAAGTGCACACAACCACAGAAACATGTACAGCTTCAACTTCCCCCGCCCCTTGCATACACATATACATGTATGTGTCCATGTACACACACACACACACACACACACACACACACACACACAGAGAGAGAGACAGAGACAGAGAGACAGAGAGAGAGAGGGCAGAGAGAGAGAAAGAGAGAAAGAGAGAGAGAGATTTTACAACAATGCTCTTAAGATTGCCCAAGTCTCCTGACCAAAGCCTTTCATTCCTTGTGAGACTAATCTTAGAATGACTTACCAATGACTCCTCACCACCTAAGCTCTCTGTGATTATTTCTCCTATTAACTGATCTAGAGATGAAACCAAATAGGCGTGTTTCCTTTGCCTGCTGATGCCTTTTCAGGGCTCACACCATTTGTCTCCATCATTTCTGTTCAGTATGAAGGGTGTGAATTGCACCCTTGGGAAAGTGTGACTCAACAAGCAGCTACTGGAGAGTGGATACCCTGGAAAGCAAAGGCAAACACATCCACAGCTTTTGAGAATGGAGGACCTTCTCTGGAGTGGAAAAGACTAGACATAAAAAATAAGATTAGTCATAAGGAGACATTTAAGTTCAATGTGTATGGATTTTCCATAACTCATGATAGGGGCTTGAGCATGAACTCATTTTATGGAAACATTTTAAGACATTAAGATCAATGATGATTTTGTGTTTGTGGTATCACTCTTTGCAAGATGAGCTTCTTGCAAGTACATCCAGTTCTTGTTAAATTTCATTTCTTTTTCCTTCCTCCCCGTCCCCCCCTCAGGAAAAACAAAACAAAACAACCCTTTAGTTACACCTAGTGCCACATGACATTCTGTAGACCTGTAACTTGTCTTTGTACATGTCCGTCTTATATTTCATTAGCATTCCAAAAACTGGGGATTATAGGAATGTGCTACTGTGCTCAGTTTACATTATAGTTTAAGGGGCACCCTCAAGAATTATTGAGACAAACTAAACTCTCAGCTCACAAGACCCAATTCAGATCTTTTACCAGCACTTGCCCTTGCCTGAGATCTCACATGTTTACCTTAAAATCAGCTACATTTGGAATATATACAACACAGATATTGAATGATTTGTGACTGGCCATGAATCGAATATTTATACCACAGAAACTGGACGCTTTACAAATGAGCCTAGAGTTGTGCCTCAGCTTTAGTACATTGGGTTGGGCTGACCAAGACCTTGAGTTCTGTTGTAAATGTGGCCCTAGCCATAACTCATGAATAAATTGACCATATAACCAGCAGTTCTGGTTGGCACCCATTTCCTTCGTGACTTGGGATCACAACATTTATACCATTTAATCACAATAACAGACTAAATGATTACAATGGATGTAGAAGATAATGAAAGACTTTGGGCATCCTTTCTTTCTGGAAGAAATGAAGTCTGTGTTTGAAGGTCAGCTATGACTACGAGACTTCTCTTTAGTTAGCTGAAGAGCCTGTAGTTGCAAGTCCTGCAAGGCTTGGTTTGCAGTAATTTGGGGACACTGTGAACACAGGAAAGTTGGTAAAGGCTACAAGAAGGTGCATTTCTTATCAGAGTCTGAGGAAGGATTTCCTCTTTAATTATGTAGAATCATCATAAGGCAAGAACAGAGCATATGGGTACCTCTGAGATCCCGATTTCTGAAACTCTACAAATCAAAGCCGTTTGGAAAGGAGGAGGAGGAGGCTCAGATGATAAATTCTTCCGTTAACATCCTCATCATTCATATGATATTTTGGATCATCTCAGGTCACCCCTTGATCTGCCATTCTGCAATTCTTAGAAGGCCTTGCCTAATACTTAGTGTTTGGCAGTGAGGAATACCAGCCAGCTGTCTAAAAAAAAATAAATAAATCATTTAATTTTTTAAATAAAATATCCAACCAGAAGTGCGTGGGGGGGGCACTTCTGTATTTGGTTCTAAAATTAAATGTTGTCTCTCGTCTGAGAGGAAGTAAACATCTCGCCAGTGTCCTCTGCATGCTTTCAGAGGATAAAATTTCTCAGGATAACATAGTTCAGCTCAGTACAGCCTGGTCAAAGGAAAGGAAATGTTTCAGGAAAGAGAACCAGGCTTGAGGATCTTAAGCAGAGGGAATGACGTTTGGGAGGGGCGCCCTGTTTACTGATGAGAACTTTAACCACTTCCTCCATATCCTAGGGTAGCCCAGCAGCTAGAATAACAGGAAGTTCTCAGGCAGGCAAAACATGGCACCTGTGCAGATTGTTTCAATCAGTCACAAGGAACCTCTCAGAGAGGGCTAAGACTGTGTGAAACAGCAACAACTTAAGCATTTTTGCTGGATGTTGAAAATCTAGCTATAGTTAACATTGCTGCCTGTTATTCCTACGAATGTGGCACTGTGTAGCAGTGAAAGGCTTTCTGTTTTGATCTTAGTTTTCTTTAAGGGGCAGTCCACTGGAAGTTTGATTATGCTCCAGACTCTCTCTGTCTCTCTGTCTCTGTCTGTCTGTCTATTTCTCTTTCTCTCTCTTTCCTTCTTTTTTTCTTTTCTGAAGGAGTATCACAAGGGTTGGGAAAGCCTGAGAAGGGAGTGTGATCGGGGTACATGATATGAACTTCCCAAATAATCAATAAAAATATTATGTTGGAGAAAATATAACAAAACATAGAGTTGACCTATAGGTCAATTGGTAGACATCATGTTGGCTTGGTATGAATGAAGCCCTGGGTTCTATTTGTAGGTTCGCATAAACCCAGACTGCTGATGCACAAGGACTGTGGAGGCAGGAGGATTAAAAGTATAAGGTTTAGAAAGAAAAGGAAGTTTAAGATCATCCAAGGCTCCATAGCAAATTTGAGTCCAGCCTGCTGTGCATGAGACCTTGTCTCAAAGGAAACAAAACTTGCTTTAAAAATAGAATTACTTTATACAAATTATGTAGTTTTTATAGTATTACCAGAAGTATAGTTGGCAGTATTTTCAAGATCAATGTGTTTCATTTGCATAACTTTAATTATACCTGATACTTGTCTTCCCATTTCTTCTGCTGTGTAGGTTTTTTTAGTTTACTCCCATTTCCTGTCAATCTCTGCACTACAAAAAATAATTTAGGCCCATCTACCGACCCAACCACCCACACACTCCCTTGTAGGCATTCTTCTCTCTAGTCTTTCCATTAGAATAATTTTACAATGATTCTGACAGCATTTACTTTGCTACTGTTTTAACTATTTTGCATTTACTAAGAGCTATATGAAATATATATATATTATATATTACAATATTATATATATATATATATATATATACATATATATATATATAATTGGTTTGGCATGGTAAGTAAATTAAATGTATATGTTATATATTTTAAGCTGTTTTTTAAAAAAAGGGACCAGACTACACAGTAAATAATTACAATTGTAGATCATTCTAATGCTGATTTATTCAGATAGTTATTTTGGCCTTTGACAAATAGGCATTAAGCACTGACGTTATGTTAATGGATATTTAAATGATTACTTAGTAGAAGATTATGATTAATTTGTACATCAATAATAGGATTATTCTAATGAAAATGAAAATTATGGAATTTATATTTTATAGTTTATCTTACTTTTACATCTATAAAAAGAATCATTACTTAAGAAGTAAGAACAGTATAAAAAGAACCATTGCCTCAGAAATAAGAACAGCATTTTCTAAAAGATATATAACATTAAGAAAACATAGTGAATGAGATTAATCACTTATTTCACAATCATTTGAACAGATGGTTAATAACAGTAGACTCACTAGGAGAATCCAGTGATGGCTCTAACATCAGTGTTGTATTTTTTCCCTATGAGTTTGCAATGAAAACATGAGGGTAAAACAATACCTTCTTATTATTTACCAAAAGCCTTGGTTTTAAAACCATTGATATGCAAGAGTCAGGGTGTGTACTTAATTAAGAAAGTGAATCAATTCAAAACATTTTCAGGCAAATTGTGACTTCTTTCATAGGGTGTGAGGATCCACCCCACTGCCTGAGAAGCTGTTGGCAGCTAATATCTAGCTGGGAGAAATCATTTTCTTCAGAGATGTCACCACTGGATGCTTAACCCTGCATCAACCCACAACTCCACACCAGGCTCATGCAAACAATCCCAGTTAAATTCAGTGGTTCACAAAAACATGAAATAAGGAGGGGAAGTGATGGAAAGAAGAAAGGTTTCAGCATGTGTGAGAGTGCAAAACAGGGTGTGTGCATTCTAACTGATAGACACGTGTCAAATTACCAACCAGTTAATTAATGACAAACAAACAAATCTCTCTTTCCCAGAATAACGAGCTACTCTTCTTTCCTACATGACTTTCCATCCATCCCAGTTATCTACTGCATTTTGCCCTGTAAAAGCTTCATGCCTCCTCTCGCTAACACCTCTCACTCTGCTCCCACTTGTTTGTCATTTAATCATGCTCTGTCTTCAAATTTATGACATTTTTCATCAAGGTCACCAATAGCATTCCACAGTCAAATACCACTTCTCAATGGCAGGGTATCCCTCCCTGTCTGACCAAGATGGCATTCCCTAAGACTGCCAAACTTTCATGGTGTACTATAGCTCCCAGTTTTGCTGTACACAGAAGGGTTCTCTCATTTCCTATTGTGAATCCTCTTCCTTGTTCCAACCTCAAATTGGGTTTTGTCCTAGGCCTCAGTCATTCTTCTCTCTTCTAACTCTTCTGGTTTCTTGTGCCATCTCTTCCATTGTCTGTGACTGCAATTACCAAATGTACAGCAATAAGTCCTAGTCTGAATCTTCCGAACTCCAGACCATTGCATCATCTCCTGGCAAGTCCATTTGTTTGAAGAGTACATACCTATACCTATACCTATACCTATACCTGTACCTATACCTATACCTATACCTATACCTATACCTATACCTATACCTATTCCTATACCTATACCTATACCTACATATCTGTAACCCCAGGTAAAAATCTACAACTGAGTGTCACATGTCAAAATTTCTTGTCTCAAGTCTCAGTGAATTCACCAGAACTGACTTGAAAAAAAATTCAACACCGACTAAATATTCAAAATGATGCTAAGCCTTCATTAAAAAATGAATACTGGATAGTGAGTAAGTGACTCATTCCTTCTCTTATCCCCAAAGTAAAGAAAGCAAAGAAAACCACACATGAGAGCAGTTTCCTGAAGAACATCTAATGTCCTTGGAACCAAGGTTGTTGATAATTTCTCTAGGGTCACCTACTACCTTGCAGCCCATGTGAAATCAAGTTGGGCAAGAGGCTGTTTGCCTTTGGTATAGGGTTACATAGTCAGACAGGGTGTGTGTTTTCACAGAAAACTCTACTGTGACAGTAAGAGAGCCCACACGTAAAAAGACCAGACTTGGATGAAGTTGTACCAGCCCTGAGATGTCAGCAAGAGAGGATTCAGCCTTCTGGGTCAATGCGATGTTTAGGGGGCAGCATGTGGCCACTTGGTAATTTGAGGGATTCTTGTGATTTAACAGGCTCCTAGAGCTGTGATCAAAGACCGAGTTGTAAATGAGCATAGAAAAAGGGTATTTCTCCTAGCTTCTTGTTTTCTGTCAGCCTCTGTTGGCAGGCATCTCGACCATGAGTAGGCATGGGAACCAGTTAAAGAAAGTGTCGATTCAGTCAAGTAACGCTGAGAACTCTGGCTTTTGTCTGTGCTGAATGTGGCCGGAAAGGCAAAACAGAACGGGATTCTGCTGTGGGGTTTCTCATCTCCATGGTGGTAGGTACTGACAGCCTCAGAAGGGGAACAAGAAGAGCACAGAGAAGAGATCATGAGTTCTGTCTGCACAGTCCTGTTGAAGATGAAAAGGCCGCAGGGTTTGGATCTGTAACTAAGGTAAGACCTTACTGTCATGTACAAACTGATCGAAGCCTGGGCTACTTGCTCATTCATCTGTTGTTCCTTTAAGCTCATTCTTTCTATGTAGAAGCTTTTGTTGGGTACTAGCATCATCCGTGGGCTATAATATAATCATGCTTTATTACTACACAGTCTATGGCTGGGATTCTTTTTTCTTTTATATCATCTCTAGGGAGAGCTGAAGCAAACAAACTGAGAAAGCAAGTGCCATTTAGAGATTTCTTAACGGAAGTAACATTCAGAGGAAGGCTAAAAGGGGAGCGACTTCATCAGTAGAATATTAGTATTGCTTATTGACGTGGCTGGTGGGGCAGAAGTAAATCTTTAATTTCCTGTGCAAACAGGCATGAATAAAACAAAGCTGTGCTGTATGTCTTTGTCACCCTCCCACCTACTCCAAGGGACAACGAAGCAATAGGAAGGATGTGAAATTATAAGACAACTCACACTTCTGCACTGTTTTGTCATATTATATCTCCACGACTAAAAATGTGGTCACACATTACTATTAAATGTATGTAAAAAGATTAACTACTCAAATGTCTTTAGTGAAGAGCAATCTCCCCACATGCCAAACATTGAAACATGCTCTTGAGACTAAAAAAAAAAAAAAAAAAAAAAAATCACCAGGCTTTCTACTATTTAATGTTTTTCTTCTATTAATTATTTTATTTCAATTTTCATATCTGAGAGTTACTAAGGAGTAAAATAGCACTCAGGCCATCTCATGTCTGTAATTTTTCATTTCACTTGTAGAAAATACATAATTTGAAAGAATACAGTTGACTGTGTGGAAATTCTAAGGCCGTGTAGGTGCAGCATCATGGATGTGGCCATAAGTATTTTATTTATAGAGAACATGAATCTCTGCCTTTCAAATGTTCCTTTTCCTTCTTTGATTCCTATGAGTCTTTAAGTCACCCTAAGAACTCAGAAAAGGCTGAGACAGTGTCTGCAGAGCCTATGAACCCTTTCCATCCTGTCAGAATTGGCTCCCTATCAGCAGTGACCTTTCCAAGGTTTTCAGCTTCTAACTACCTCCGTCAGAAAAATCTTCAACAGTATCTGTCCCAAGATAGCATATAATCTCTGTTGGTATGGTACCTGGCACACAGGGAGCACAAACTACACAGAGATAACTGTTATTAGCTCCATTTCCTAGAGTAGGGAAATTCTGATGTAGAGTCACTTGATTCAATAGCTAAACTCAGAATGGTATTCAACAAACGGCTCAGGTCCAAGCAACTCCACTTTGTTTGGTATTTGAGAAAAATACCAGCCAATTGTAATTTTGTAATGGGGAAGGTGGAATAAAAGATAAAAAAGGTAATTCCCCTAAAATATATCAACTATTATAAGTTACTGCCTTGGATTTTGCTTGTTGATAGCTGTGTTCCACCCCTGGGCTTTCCTCTGCTGATGAGCCCAGTCTCTGCAGCTTGGGATACAGCTGAGATCAGAGATGGTATGGATGGGCTGGCATGAAGAAGAAACAGGGTCAGGTGGGTTTAGGGTCAGGAAAATTCTCTGCTGTGTATTGATGTAATAAAGATTAATCATTTTATATTCTGATCTCCTAAGTTACACCACATTAAAGCATCCATTATTGAATGAATCTAGCCCAGTGGCATTCTCTATGAGTTTCAGGTGGATGTTTCAGATCAGCCCTTGTTTGACCCAACTACTTAAGCTTAGAGTATGATTTATAAACATTAACAGGATCTCTGTCATTCCACAATGCTATTGGATTTAATTTTTATAATTATTTTTAGGGGGTGAAATAATTAGCCTGGGTTATAAGAAGTCAATGGTTACGATGAGATTCAGATGGGAATCAGTCTGTCCATTGAAATCATTTCTGAATAACTAAAGTAAAGGCACTGTTTGATTTGAGAAATGGTGTATTTGATGTGTCAGATGATAAGAACACAAGAAATCCCTCACATTGTACAGATAAATAAAAATCAGAATTTTGCTCATTTACAAGATGCAGTATTCCTAGCCTCATAGGGGATCAGGGGCTCCTAGAGTTCCCAAGTTACTGACCCAGAATCGTCTTTAGCTCTCGAGCATTTCATAGGGCATTATGTTTGTTTTGACCTGTTTAAGACAGTCTCTTTATACAGCCACAGCTAAACTAGAACCCACAACGTAGACCATAATGGCCTTGAATTTTTAACAATCCTTCTGCCTCTGTTCTCCAATTATTGTGATAATTAGTGTGGGCTACCATGTATAGCTTTGTAAGTTTTCCTTAATGGTCTCTCAAAATCTCTAATTACATGTGACCTATTTCTATCCCTATTGTTGATTTGTTTTAAAGATTTGAGCTCCAGGCAGATCAAAAATAAAAATGAAAACAACTCAACTAAACCATAAATGTCAACAGTGATCAAGCACAAAGATCGCAAGCAGACATGAAAGGAGATAACTTTTCCTGGTGATGTAACAGCAAAGCTCATACTTTTCCTTTTAAATCAAAAGGTTCACAAGCTTGGATCCTAAAGAACTGGTGGAGTTTTTTTGACATTGTTTCATTTTCATCCTTTTGGGCATCCATTCACCATTGAACAATCTTCTAATACTGGAGCAAATACTGTGTGTTTGTGAACAACAACCTCTTACTAGCCTCTTACTGTTGTTAAAAGAGAATGTCAGAGTTGTCTAGCCCAACTCCTTAACAAATGCAGGAAATTCCTTCCCAAATCCTTTGATTACACAAATTTCAAACAAATAGGCCCAGCATGGTGTCTATTGTTAAAAATATTAGTGGCAAAACATTCTTGTTGATATGGGTATTAAATTTGTAACCTTGTAAATTCAGTAGGCAGTTCTTAGTCAGACTAGCATCACAAACATCTGTATGTGTTGCATCAATATATGGATTTGCCATTTCTACATGCAAGGTACCAGCTACTTGGAGCAGAGTCATGGTTTTATTATCTCAGAAAATCTAGATCACCAAATTGAGAGCTGAGTTGATATGTGTTGGGTAATTTTTCCTTAGAAAACACAAGGAAAGGACTAATGTGCCTCAATATATCATCTACAGACCAAAGAAAGAGTTTCCCTTCAAGTCTAGAACAGTGAACCTATGAGATTTTTTTTGTAGTTACTTATAGGAACATGGGCGACTCAAAGGGCAGCAATGCTACTGAGGTACTTTAAGCAATTGACGGGCAGTTCCTCTACCCAGAAAACCCACCTTAATCAATTGCCACATCATAAACAGAGATCACTGAATCTGAATAAGGAGAGAGACTGGTGAAGATCTCATGACCCTCCCTGCTCCTTCTGTAGGGAATGCCAATAACCATGATCTTAAGAGATGTTTTCTGGGTGCTGACAGCCATTCAGCTCCAAGACAGCAATGGGCACTTCCAACCTAGAAAACTGTTTTACTATGATGCTCGATAAAGATTTTGAATACAAGAGTATATATCTTCAATAGTTTCTCCTTCAATAATTCTTGTATTGTTTCCTACTTTCATCTCTAAAGTTACCAAGACCTGTCTTAAAATAGACAATACCACCAATAGACCTTTATGTGTAAAATATCTCCACTAAGACAACTTTTCATTATTTTCCCTGGAAATTCCTTACTGATCCAAGAATTTGATCTTTCTCTGTTTGTTGAATAGTTAGTGGCCTTGACTCTTCTGGGAAGGATGCTTGTTTTTCCTCTACATTTCCCTTTGCCCATGTCTCATCGTTTGTTTGCTCTATTCTGGATTTAACTCAGATGACCATTTAGAAACTAGCTCCTTTAATATTTCCCTGCCTGTGACCTCCAATTCTTACAGTTGAGGCCATTTGATCTCATATGTGGCCCTCTCAGCTCCTGGGTCTGAGCAGAGGTATCCCAAGAATCTTATTGGCAAGACTCTGTAGCATATTTCTATGGATACAACCAACAGTCCCTGAAGCTAATTCTGTCCTGAGTCTAAGACTAAATGATAGGAATAGGTGTCTAAAGACAACTCAACAATAATTTCTCTTCTAACAACTTTTTATCTCATAAGAGCTTAAAGCTGTGGTGACCCCACAGAAGGATGTGTGTGTCTCAGTGGTAAAGTTCCTCATAGCACAAAACTTAAGCAATGGGATGAAATGCGTTCTTTATAGTCCTTTTCTCTCGATAGTTCCTGTTGATCCCGGAAAGCCTAGCAAGCCAGTTAAACATTTCTATATCTGAGGAAGAGGATGATATTGATGCCTGGTTCTCAGGGCTATTTGGAGAATTAAGCATATCCGGGTCATGAAGTGTCTGACACGTAAGAAGTTCTTCTCTAGCTAAAGATTGTGTCATACTCCTAGATGTTACATACGTGGAAATCCTAGACTCAACTGCACACCTAGGACCTGTGATATGTAATGCTTGCAGGCTTTGATCTTCAGAAGATGTGTAGAGAGTTCTCTAAATTCCTTAACTATATGTTCTTTCCTTTTCCATTAAGCTAACTAAAGACCTGTCAGTTTTTGTTCTGTAATATTTTTTTCCAAGAAGGTACATGAATTTTCTGTCTTTCAATATCTAAATTTTCTGCATGCCCAGTGAATATCCTTCAATGTACATTTTCAAATTCTAGGCATTACCTTTCAGTGTGATGGCCATTATAACATCCATGAATCCAAGTGCTTCATATCTGTAACTCAGAAAAGCATTACTTACTTCTAACAAGAGTACTCCTTCCCCACCCCAGTATGCTCAGCTCTCTAAACCCACATGCAAGATGCCATGAAAACCTTGTGTCATAACCAGTGGTTGATCAACCTCAGCAGTGAATTCTCAAAGACAGACTCAGATGGTTGCCTTCTTTCTATATGCTTTAAAGACATTGTCTTTGGAGATGGTGGAAATGTCTCTCTTCAGGTTATAACCAAACCTCCAGCTTTATTTGTTTATTTCAATTGACAAATAACAATTCTCCCCCCCAACTCTCTCTCTCTCTCTCTCTCTCTCTCTCTCTCTCTCTCTCTCACACACACACACACACACACACACACACACACACACACACACTGTGGAAGAGCAAATTTTCCCGTAAGTTTTGTGATAAGAGCATTTAAAATCCATTTCTTGGCATACATTGCTTACCATAGACACCACATTGTATAGTAGGTTCATAGACTGCATCCTTTTCTCCTAACTGAACTTTTGCATGTGCATCATGTGCACATTGAGGTGCATATGTTTCTGATGGTGTTGCATGTGTATGTGGGGGTCAAGATCTGGTATCTTCCTCTAGTAGTCTCCATGTTTTACTCTGAGACAGCATCTCTCAATGAAGTCAGAGCTCACCAAGTTGGCTAGGCTGGCTAGCCCATGAGCTGCAGGAATCTACCTGTCTCTGCCTCCCAAGGCCTGGGATTATAAGTGTGTGCTGCTACTCCTGGCTTTTATTGTGAGTACTAGGAATTTGAGCTCAACCCTTTATGTTGGCACCAAGGGCTCTATGACTGAAACATTTAGCCAACCTCATTAAGTAAACTTTTGTGTCACTTGACCTACATAATCTTAGGAATTCTTCTGTCTCTAATTTTGTTTGACAGTGTCTCCTCAGTTATTTGTTAGGGTATAAATTTGTTTTTATTTAAATGATCCTAGGCTGAAACTGACAGAGAAAACTCTTTGATTTGGGGGTCAAGCTTCTATAACCCCATCTTTTCTGTATCTAATAATTCCAACTAAAGCATTATTAAATATAGCTAGAAAGTATACAATAAAATGTGAGAATGTGTTAGTTGAAACTCACAAGTAAAGACAAAGGAACCAGAGGCTTGATAGCCCGGGAACCTAGGATAAAATTAAACATGACTGACAAAGAAATGGTCAATGAAATGATTCCTAATGATATTCTACTATACTCATACACTAGAACATACTATTAATCATCACCAGAGAGGCTAGATCTAGCAACTGATGGGAGTAGATGCAGATATCCACAGCCATCAAAGATTAAGTGGAGCTCAGGGTACGCCAAGGAAGAAGGGGAGAAAGGATTGTATGAACCAGAGAGGTTGAATACATTCAAAGAACATGTCCCATGGAATCCACCAAGAAGAGCTCACAGGAGTTAACACAAATTGAACCAACAACCAAGGAGCCTATAAGGGTCTGAGCCAAGTATTATGCATATATGTTATGGTTGTTTAGTCTTCTTATTGGAGTTATAACAGTGGAAGTGTGGGGTGGGTATCTCTGACTCTTTTGCCTGTTTTGGGGGACCCTTTTCCTCCTGCCACGTTGTCTCATTCAGCCTTGATATGAGGGTATGTGCCAAGGCTTAGTGTGACATGTTATACAAACATTCTATGTATGATTGATTTTCTAGGAGGCCTGCTGTTTTCTGAAGGGAAATGGAGGAGTATATGTGAAGAGATGGGAGAAAGGGGAAGGGACTAGGAGGACTGAAGCAAGGAGAAACTGTGTTTGGGATGTAATGTATGACAGAAAATAAAAAATGGTAAAAAATGAACCAGTTTTGCATCCTACATACCTAAACATACACATCCACATCCACACACACACACACACACACACACACACACACACATGCGCGTGTTATGCATGGATATGTGCATGTCATACATATACAAACACATCATGCACTCATATTCATACACACACACATGCATACATGTTGCTCACTCATACCTACACATAATACCCATATCATACACACATAAATGCATATATACACATATACACACATCACACACATACACATTTATACACATATCACCCACATGTACACACACCTTCACACATATACACATGACACAACATACACATCATACACATATATACACACACATACACATGTACATATATACATACAGCCACACCCATGTAACACACACATACACACACACACATACATACATATATACACATATACATTCACATACACACATCACACACACATACACATATAAAACATACATACCACATGTGTATGTGTACTGACCATTAATTAATCGACTTTAATATTTCTTTGAATACTTTAAGTATGTTCTTCTTTTACCTGCATGTATGTATGCATGTATGTATATATGTATGCATGTATATATGTGTGAATACATGTATGCATGTGTACCATGTGCCTGCCTGATGTCCACAGAAGTCAGAAGGGGAGTCAGACTCCCTGAAACTAGAGTCAGAGATGCCTGTAAGATATCATGTGAATACAGGGAAAGAAACCCTGACCCTCTGGAAGAGCAAGTGCTCTTAACTCCTAAGCCATCTCTCCAGATACAGACATGTGTTTTTATTTTATGTATATGAGTGCTTTGCCTACACGTGTGTAGGTGTACCATGTATGTGCCTAGTGAGCAAAGAGGTCAGAGGAAGCCACCAGTTCTGGAAGTCCTGCTGGTGAGCTGCTATGTCGGTACAGGAAACCAAATCTGAGGTCTGCAAAAGTGTCTCTCCAGACCTTTATTAACTTGTTTGTAATGCAAGATCTCTTTCTCTCTCTTTTTTTTTAGCTCAGGCTGTCCCTCAGACTCATAATTCTTCCATCTCCCAAGTACAGGGTTACAGGTATGAACCACCATAGCCCACTCAGTCTTGAGTCTTTGTGACTAGGAAAGGTTCACCCACAAGAGCAGAACGTCTGCCTGCAGAAGAAATCAATACCAAAATGAGGCTGTATATTCTGAATGTGTGCGGGAGGAAGCTTTCTTCTTGCCACTTTCCTCAGGATACTTGATGACATCATCCACATTGAATTGTGTTTTCCCATTGTGTTCAGATGCTTTGGCTTAACTCCAAAGGGTGTCCAGAGGCAAGGAGTCCTGCCTCTCATCCAGTCACTGGGTGGGTTAAGCTCACATGTGAAAACACTGTCCATAAAAAAGGCACCAGTGGATTAGCTATCCGTGATATAGCTGCCTGGGGTCTGGACATCCTTTGGCCTCTCTTGCCACTCTTTAGATTTTTAATGATTTGATCCATTCAGAGTTTGTGAGCTGATAGTTACTCAATGTATATGTGCACACTGGTGTCGTAGATGCATCTCATGTAAGCTGAAATATCTTGCCACAACCTGGTACCCAGAGATATAAGAACAGAATAGAATCTGTTTAATTCTAGGAACCAGGTTCAGTCCTTATACACAAACGTGTCAGCATTGATCTCTTTGTGTCATTTTGTCTAGTTATAGTGAACTGGATTGCAATCATAGTTTTTTTGGCACACTTTTTAATAAAACTACTTCATTTGGTTTGTAGGTAGTTAATTGCCAACATAGAAAAATATAAATACATATGAAAAAATACATATCAGTCTGAGACTAGCTTAATTTGCTTAATATGATTATCTCTAGTTGGATCCATTTTCTGGTAGTGCATAAGTTTAACCCTAACTCTTGGGAGGCAGAGCAGATGCATTTTTCCTGGTCTATATAGTGAATTCAAGCACAGCCAGGGTTACATAGAGACCCAAATGACCCAAACAAAAACAATAGCAGTAACAGAAAATTAAAAGGTAGCAGTCTCATCAGGGAGTGTTATCAGTGCTAGATTTATCTCTGTATCATACCCCAGAAATGGAACTATGAATTCCGTGCTGATTTCTGAGCAGTCCATTGTAAAGTTCGTCCATAGGTATTGGCTTCACTTGTGTTCTGTCCAACAACAGAGGAAAGAGAGGAGTAAATAAAATGCTGCATGTGTGCACTGTGGAATTTTTGTGGCCATAAAAAAGAATATCTTTTTGTAGGAAAATGGATCCAACTAGAGATAATCATATTAAGTAAATTAAGCTAGTCTCAGACTGATATGTATTTTTTCATATGTGCTTTCCAAGCTTTATATGCATACATAAAATCTCTCTGACTGTCTCTCTCTGTCTTTGTCTGTCTCTCTGTCTCTCTCTGTGTCTCTGTTTCTGTCTCTCTCTCTTTCTGTCACACACACACACACACACACACACACACACAAAATAAAACTGTCTAGGGCAACAAAAAAGAGCTGAAGAAAGCAAGAAGCAGGGAGAAAAAGGATGATGGATGGTAATTTAGGGGATTTTCCATCTATGCTGTGTCTGAGTACAATCCCCTTTCCCTGCCGTGAAACACAGTACATGTACAGCAAACAAAAAATGAGTGCTTTGTAACTTCAAAACAATCATTTATTGACACTTGCATTGAATGATTATCACTAGGAAGCCAGAGTAAGTGGCTAGACACTGAAACCATGAGAGAGGAACTGAAGATGTGCTGGAGGCAGTGTCCCTAAAAGAGGAAACACGCAACTATGAATTTTGATTGGCATCACCAATGATCTCTGCAGGGCTGTACCATACTGCTAGTTTGTACTTTTTGACATCCTGGCCATCATTGCTTATACGGTGATATTTGATTAGTGCTATTATATATAACTGAGAGTAAAATCTGCTCTGGGAAAAAGAGAAGAGCAACAGGCCACAGAGAAGCAAGGCCAAAGGCTTCAGTGTGTTGCTTCCATGCGAGTTAGTCTTCATGGAGGACCTTCTCAGGATGGGAGGTGGAGACCTGCCTTGTACAGTGGAGTCAGCAGACCCATATTCTTGCCATGTTTTTGCAGCTCTGGAAGAGAGAGCTGAGATCCAAATGGAAATCTCAGAGGCTTAGAGGGTGATCGAGTCAACTTCATAGTTCTTGACTTTCAAAAGATTTTAGTGCCATTTAGACAAATATGAATGAATAAAAGCACAAATATTTCCTTAGCCTGCTATGTGTCCTTTAAAAAATGTTTGTGGATGTGAGAGCTGGCATAGGAACCTTCATAAGCAGCTGGAGACCTGCCATGGAGGGCTGGTTTCTAATTATGTGTGTGTATGGTCTTACACATACTAGGCAAGTACCCTCCCTTGAGCTTTGCCTCAACCCTTAATTTTTTTTCTTTTCAATTAAGGTCTCCACTTTGCTCCTTTAAAGAAAGTTACAAAGAGAGATGCAGGAGCCAAAAATGCTAGTGACGTGTTGCATCTCAGAAACAGCCACATCAAAATAGTGTTTCTTCCTCTGCTCCTAAATTATATAAATGAAAACAACAACAACAAACAAGAAATAAACTCAATGTATTTTTCAGTTATATTTTGAGCCTCAAGAGAACTTCCAGACAAGTTATTAAATGAATTTCTTGCAAATAATATTTATCCCACATTCATGTAAAATGGCATTTTGGCTAAGTGAGAACAAAATCAAATTTTATTTCCAAGAAAAATACTTGGTTCATCTCTGTCCTTCCCCAGGTAACCTCAAACCAAAGGCGATTGGAGGGGAGGCACATAGACCGTAGGTAGAAGTGTTGTAACTAATCTTTAAGGCTGTCAGTAGCTTAATGTTTCTGAAGTTTTCAAAACACACCAGGATTTGTTCACCAGACTGCTGTGTTGTGTAAATTCTTGGTGAAAAAAAAAAGTTTTGATTGACATGCTGAAAATGCATTAATTCGAGCCAAGTATCACACAAATTTTCATAGGTACAGTGCCGGCTGAATGAATTAGACTTAGGCATTCAAGTTTAAATTCCTAAGCTGCTTTTTGCTCACCAATTTGCATTCGAGGTCTTTATCTGATCATTGGCTTCAGGAAACACAATGCCAGTGTGAAGAGCCTCCCAGGTACATGAATGGGTGTTCTATACAAACCCAATTCCATTTCTAATTATTTTCCTCTTACAGTTTATCTATGTATGGCCATAACTTCATTAGGTAGGAAAGCAGAGTTAACCACGTAGGCATGATGTTAAGAGGTACCCTGGAGTCTTAGATGCTGGGAGTGTCTCAAGCGGAGCTCCCTTTCTCTCACCTGGTGTTCTATCCTCAGTTACTGTGGTCCTGTTCTCCCATAAAGGTCTGCTTTTTGAGAGGGTTGTTTGAACAGAACATCTCCGTTAGACCAAGGTGAAGTTCCTTAGAGGCAAAAAGAATTGTACCAATCCTTAGTCCAAATCATCACAGATGCAGTTGAATATTGATTAAGTTGAATACATGAAACCATTTCTGTGGTTCTTAACACCCTTGTAGGCATAGGTACGTTTGGCCATTACATAGACACTTAAGAGAAAGTTGTAGCCCTTTACGTGCAGGCATAATTCCAAAGTGCCTGCATCAAGTCTTACCCTAACACTCTAGGTACCAAGATAATGAATATTCTAGCCTGAGAAACACTGGGACCAAGACACATATCACTTGCCTTTCTCAGGAAAATAGCTCTATTGCCACTTCATGCAGACATTCATGAATAATGAATTCAGACCTTCGAAATCAGGTCAGGCTGGGTTAATCTACAGCACTACCATGGGACTAAAACTATGATGAGAAGATGAAGCATAGAAAATGAGATTCATGGAAATTCAAGAGTCTGTCAAATGCATTTTAGTCTTACCATCTACCTAAACCATCTGTGAACTATTCAGGGGCCATGCTTCCCACCTAAGGAGGTTTGAGAATGCACACAGTGATAGAAAGCTAATCCCAACTGCCAACAGTATGCAGCACACAGAGTCCTTAAGAGACTATGTATCTGGATCATCCAGGAAAAGTATCTTATCTCATAGTTTAAGGCCTCTCAATTTTCTGTATCCACAGGAGAAATGGAATTTAGCCAACAAACGATAACAGTTGCTTAATTTTCTTCCCCAATAAAGATGTCCTGACTTTTCATTTTGACAACTTAAAACAGAAATTGAATCATTTAAAGGTCAGAGAAGTTGTAGACACTATCCAGGGAGTTCCTGGTCCACAAGCATAACACATCTGTGAGTTCACTGATTCCCGGCAGATGCAGCAGACTAATAAATAGCCTTCCTGTTGCCAAAGAGGACAGTTCGCAGGCCCTCCTCACAAGCGAGAAAATAGTTACAGAGACACATGAGTTTGGTTTCTGTTGGGATACCATTAATACTGAACTGAGAAGGTCAAAGGTGGTGGCCACATGTGCTTCCCATAAGTTACGTTTGTTTGGGAATGCACTCTTTAGGTCTAATCAAAGCAGCTTTCAAATAAAACTGTCTGGAATCTATTATGGGTCAGTCATAGGCAACCTGGTGTTGGAACCACAGTGAAGAATGCCTTTTTTACTCTTGGGGATGGGGGGAGTGAGTGCTGGGTACCACATGATTTCTATTCTTAGCAATCCTAGGACTTCTGGACTGTTCTGTCCCATCTTCCTGAAGTAACCTGAAGGTCAAGACAATTAGATGTGAAAGGGGACTTTTAAACAAGGTTTTGAAAGTTGTCCATCTAAACATTCACCACAGGTATGCTCGCACTAATGGTACCAATGCTCATCACATAAAAAAACCTACACTGGAAGATGATGATGTTCTGCAAAAGATGACCTTGATTTATGTTGTTTGACTCATTGGAAGTAATTGTAGCTGTTGAACCTGTACTAAGTTCCACGTCCTTCGAGAACAGTTTCCATAGCACAGCTTCATTTTCTACTCAGAATGGCCAAGAGTCCCTAAGGGTGCAGGTGAGTAAGCACCAGCTTATAAAGGTCAATGCAAAGTCCAAAAAGCGAACAGACAATTAAACAAATTCAATTCTGGACATCCTAACCTAGTCTAAAAATGCCAAGGCTTCCCCAGGAACCCTAAAACATTTTAACTCAAATTCTTATCTTTCCATAGCTAATCTCAGTAAAAAAAAAAAAAAAAAAGAGAAAAACTTAAAACTTTGAAGAGATCAGAGTCCTAAGGGTATACCAGAATCACTTGGTACCATCATAGCACAAGGATAGAGCTAAAACAACCCCAGAATTTGTAAGTGCGTGTACTCCTCTGGGAATTTAAAGGCAATTTGTTAGAGGACCACACATTCAAACACACTGCAATGCCATCCTACATGTGGGTTTGTACAAGAATAGCGTGCATTAAGAGACATTCATTAAGAATCGGCTAATTTCGACTATATAGACAAATGCACATCTTAATAACTGAGAGTGGCATTTATCCACTTCTCATTCTTTGGAGCATCAGAGTCTGTCCTCATAGACGATGAGGTTGTCCAGTTATCCAAAGGCTTTTAATGGTATTTATTAAGTGTATTAAGAATAAGTTTTGAACATTTTATTTCCTAAGATAAGAGATTCTGAAAACAGACTTGACTCTATTGAGTCAAGAATTAGAGCAGTTTAATAGGCTCTGGAGTGGGGGAAGGCAGGAACATTGGTACTAAAGCAGACATGTGCACTTCCATGACTCCTTAGAACCAATGCCACGTTTATGCTGCCCTGCTATGTTACCAACAGCTTCCACGGGTTCCCCAGTTGTTCTCAGTGGCTAGATCACATCAACTCCCTCTTCCCCCAACCTCTGGTGTTTCAAAGGAGATCTGGTTTTACTTAGAGGAATTAAATGTCACTATATTTGTTTCTGCGAATTGTTCCAGCAAAAATTACCGCATCGATGTCTGACTTTAGATGTCTGTAAGGCCGTCTGCTTCTCTGAGCTATTTATAGCTTCCTTTTTAAAAAGGTCTAATAAAGGCTTGTAGATTGCTATTGGTTTATTTTTTTTTCTTTTCAGAGCCTTAGAGTTGGCTGGTTTCAAATTTTGAACTGGAAATACCTGGATATCTTTTTGCAAAGGATATGTTTACTTAAAAATTCTCTCTCTCTCTCTCTCTCTCTCTCTCTCTCTCTCTCTCTCTCTCTCTGTGTGTGTGTGTGTGTGTGTGTGTGTGTGAGTGTGTGTATGTGTGTGCATAATGCAACTGTGTGGTATATGCACATGTGTGATAAAGCAGAGTCAAGTGTCTTGATGTAGCTAGCACTCTGCCTTCTTCCACTGAGATGGGGACTCTCTCACTAAATCTAGACCTAGGCTGGTGGCCAGCAAGTCCCAGAAATCGTCTAGTCTACAGTCCCTCCACCACAGTGCTGAAGTCAAAAGTACACTGAGATGTTCCAGGCTGTTTTCACAAGTTCTGGAATCTGAACTTGTGCTCTCCTGCTTGCATAGCAGGCAGCCTACACACTCAGGCATCTCTGTAGCCTCTACTGTAAAATCCAAGATCTGTAAATATACAAATAACAAATATAAGTAAAAAAGAGAATAAATAAGCATACTAAACAGAGTGACAATTTATATTTTCCTGTATATCACAACTGTCCTATGTTTAAATACATTTAAACTTTAAAACTACATTGTACAAACTGTTTCATAATTGTGTTTCTGTTTGGGCCAAATCACAAGTTACATGTTTTCCTGTATCAGTTTTAATGTTTACAGAGTAGATGTGATTTCACTGGCTACCTATACAAACCTATGCTTACCAGATGGTCTGGTAAAACCCAAAAGTCGCTGCACAAAGCTTTTTGTTCTGGTGTGATTTTTGTGCCCATCCGTGATAAACTTTTAGAATGAAAATTTTCAGTAGAATTGTTAGATTAGTCTACATTTCTGTAATTTATATTTGTATTTTTTTAATTTTTAAGAATTAAAATATAATTATATCATTTTCGTCCTTCCCTTTCTTCCTCCAATTCCTCCTAGGTTCCCCTACCTTGTTTCCTCTTAAAGCAACATCCTATAAATTTTAACTATGATAGCTATGTGTGTGTATATGCATACATGTGTACTTATATATGCATATTTATCACATACATGCATATATATGTAGACATGCACATATAATTGGCTACATATATACATACAACCTGATGAGCCCATTTGCTATTCCTTGTGTGTATGTTTCCTGGTCTGAACTCTTGTTACTAGATATCCAAAAGGAGGCTTATCCCTGGAGATGATTTCTACCACTCCAATTGTGTAGATTATTCTCACAAGGAGCTAGCTGTCTTTCAGAAATAGTTCAAATAAATGTATTTACACATGTAAATGTGCACATTTGGATATATTCTATGAAAATTTAATAATTTGTATTGATTCCAGGACTATCCCATTTCTAAAATTCAGTGATCAACCAACTTAAACACCTATTATTTTCCAGTTTTATTTATTTACTTATTTAGAGACATGCTTGATAGAGCACAGGCTGTCTTTAAACTTCATATGTAGCCATGTATGACCTTGAACTTCTGGTTTTTCCGCTGGCCCTGCTCCAGTGGTAGGAAGATACTAGGAATATAGGTGTGTACCACCACACCCATTTTATGAGATGCTGAGTATTGAACCCAGGGCTTCTTGCATGTTGGACAAGAACTCTACCAACAGATCTACAGCACTAGTCCTAGGTAAACACTCTTTAATACCAAGAACAATTTTAATTCCATATTTCTGTAACACAATGTCAGTTCACTATGACACTAAGGCCTATAGCTGTTCCAAGGAAAATTGTGAACAGATTTATTTTTAAATTTGTACATTGATAATTAAAGAGTGACAAATAAGGATCATTGGAATTTGGAATTTGGAAAAAAGTCAGTATTGATAGGGTGTTGATTATATTCTTTGATAAGAAATAATGCCTTTTAAATGTTTGCTCACTCATCCCACCAAGCTATAACTAGTGAGCACATGCATACCATATATTGTATTAGCTATGAGTGATATAGGAATGAAAAGATGAATGAGGTTCTTTCCTCTGGTAGCTTACAGTCTTTTCCATGGTGCATTCTGATCAACAAGTCAATCATATATTAGGTCAACAATTTAATCATGTATTAGAACAGGTTTGGAGACATTTCTATGACAAGCTGAAGACTGAGATTATAGATCTCACAGATTGCATGTCCTTTGTTACAAATACCCTTCATTGCCTGATGTAAGGCAGGGAGACTGTCCTCAGAGCAAAATAATGGAGTCTGTGAAATACAACAGGAAAATTAACACTAGAAAAAGTATTTTCATGTGCCTGTCAACTCAAGAAGGGTAAATGCCTCCCTTCCACCACATATAGAATATGGGAGAATTCCAAAGGTCTATAAATGAGAAATTAGAGTGGGCCATTAGTTGTATTGTTGGTAAGCTCTAAATTTTTTTTCTTGGGCTCAGTGTACATGATTAGTGTATCCCTTTCCTGGGGTAGGAGTTTCCCTTTCCTAATAATGAAACTCTACAGAGAAGAATCCATGACCACTCAGTCTCTTTTGGAAAACCTATCTCTGAACAGATAAAGAGGTTCTATAGAAAGCTTTGTATGGGGTCTCTGTCCCTTAAACTAGTACACTTCAAATTAATCAGCACATTCATGTAGTATATTGGGAGGTAGCACCTCTTGAACTACTGCGGAGTATGTGGGCATACACGATGTCTACACTGTTGCCTGTGTTCCAGTCTGAGGGTCACAGCCCTGTGTTAATGAAAAAGATATAGGGCTGAGAAATGGCCCAGGGAGCAAAAGTTTGCTTTAAAAGCATGAAGAACAGTGTTTATATCCTCAAGCACTCAGAAAAGCCAGAAGTGGCAGTGGGAACGTGGAGCTCCAGCACTAGGGAAAGGGGTATTCAGAGTCAGTTTTCAGAGAGAAACTCTTTAGCCAGTAGCTTCAAGTCCTAAATTCCATGACAGAACTTATCTCAAAACATGGATGGAGGACTGTTTAAGAAGGTATCCCATTGTCAAGGTCTGGCCTTCATCCACACTTACACAGCTGAGGATGCACACACTCACATACACACAAGCATACTCAAATGCACACATACATGCACACACACAACGTCACACATGACACTACAAACACATAGATAAACAACTAAAGATCCAAGAAGGGCTCTTTCTATTGAAGAATAGTGAGAGATAGGTGGAGAAAAAGACACCAGCAGTCTGTGTATAGTAAGGATTATGCAAAATACTCCAATCTCAATGGGAAGATGGGTTCTTAAGCTGACACTGACAGGTTTTGAGTTCACTTTTTTATAAGAGAATAACATGGAATACCAAATAAGGAGACCACCAGGAGGCTTTCATGATGGTCCACTGAAGATTTGGCCCATTGAGGATATGAAGATTTTGAAGAGGGGCAAACAGTGAGAAAACTAATTCCATTAACCAGGACCTGCTGGTAGTTTAAATGCAGCTAAGAAAACTGATTAGACTATGTTCTCGCAAATGAAAAATATTTTCTGCATGTATCAAATTGATTTTCTAAGTGCTTTGATATTGTTCAAGCAACAAAAATTGCCACTGGTTGATATAAAGATGAAAACTAATGAAAAGAATTCAACTATGGGAATCAAAGTATGTTTACAAGGGACTCTCGGCAGAAGCAGATGAACAAGCAAGATGGAATGGCTGAGACTGTCTCCTACAAAGTGGTAGCTCTGGTCTTGAACACTTCAGAGTGTGCTGCCTGACCACTGGCCTCCTGACCCCATGCACTGGCCTAGACTAACAGCTTCAAAATCTTTATGTAATTTCTTTAATTCAATTTCTACTGTGAAATTCTGTTTGGCCGCTCTTATAACAGATGAATCTGCTGCAGAAACATTATAGTGAGTGGGGACTTCCTCGATATTTCTTGATTCCTCTCTCTCTAATCCCTGCCCCTGTCACAGAGTTGTTTCTTACTTCATTGGGTTGTAGAGCTTTTGATGATGGGTTTTTACTCCTCCTGGGAAACAATCACTCTTCCTTAGTTCACATCATCTTTCACATCATAGCTTAATCATCCATCTCTATAGACTAGGTGAGTACTCAATATGATTAGCTATTATAGTATAGATACTTGTTCAGGTTAGAAAATTACAATAAAACCTAAATACCCATGGGGTTAGTGAGTTTTCCATTTTCTATTCATGAAGACCTTTTGAGAAACATCAAGTGCTGTTCTTAAAATTCATATAAATTCAATAAGCTTAAAACATTTGTAAATGATATTTTGCTAACGTGGCAAAGACAAAGATAGATTCAAGTCTTTGATTTTCATGTCCCTATCCTTCACACACTGTTTGGTAGGCTCATATTGCTCTTTCAGACAGTGCCCACAGCAGCAGGAGGTTTTACTTTGGGTCTAAAATGTTCCCTGGGAGAAGAAAAAAAGCCAGAGACATGTTAGAAGGCAGTTGTTATAGAGGCCAGGTGAAATCAGGTGTAAGATAGCAAAAGCCTGTGTTTGGTGGTGAAATGCAGATGAGTTCCTATAATATTGGGTTCCTGTGAGAACCAGCTCTTCAGATTCATGTAGAACAATCAGCCAGAACACCCCTATACATAATGAGAACCTTAACAACCAGATAGTGACTAGGTCTTAGACAAACAAAATAGTGTGGAAAGCCAGGTCTGCCTGGAAGGGATTTTCTACCTGGGGCAAAGAGTATAGAGTACAGAACCAGAATGACAGCTTCTGAGTCAGAACCTTTCTGGTGGCCTGTGTCACACAGAACTTCCCTCTTCGCTGTTGCTTCTTCACAGTGACATGTACTGTTCCTTTCCCCTAGAAGCTAGCAGTAGCAAACATTGTCTGCCATATCACTTTCATAGCTATTTTCTGTGAAACTCACAAACATAAACTTAGTACAAATAGCAGGCTGTTCTTCAATATTCATAAGTGATTGTACCTGGTATATAAAGTGACTTGAGCAGATTCTCAAGGGAAATTTAAAAGTCATAGGATAAATGTTTTCATTACACAACAGAGATTGAAATATGTCTTTTAAAGGGACATCTGATCTTATCACAACTGGCTTCTGCACCTACCTCAGTCCAGATCAAACTAAGGTATAAGCAACCCAGGCTAGGATCCAACTAAGGCAGAGGTGGGCTAACATCCAACCAAGGCAGGTATGGGCTACCATCCAACCAAGACAAAGATGGGATAGCATCCAACCAAGACAAGGATGTGCTAAGATCCGTACAAGACAGGGATGGGCAGACTGGTTATGAAGATAAGACCATGAAAAACCACAAAGATTTGTTTTACCCAAACAGGTATTCTAGACAAAATGTAAGGGCAGGACCACCTTGAGAATTTCTTTTTCTTAAATTGTTTTTATTTATTTACATTTCAAATGTTGCCACCCTTCCCAGTGCCTCCTCTAAGAGTTCTTCTTCTCCCCTCTCCCCTTTGCTTCTGAGAGGGTGCTCTACCCACCACTCACCCCCTACTTCCCCACTTCACTGCCCTCCCTCCCTGGTGCAGCAAGTCTCTACAGGATTAGGCATATCATCTCCCACTGAGGCAAGACAAGGCAGCCCTCTACAACATATGTGCCAGGGGCTGTGGACCAGCCCTTGTATGCTCTTTAGTTGGTGGCTTAGTCTCTGGAAGCTCCCAGGGATCCAGGTTATTTGATACTTTTGTTCTTCCTATGGGGTTGCCATCTTTTTCATCTCCTTCAGTCTTCACCCTTAACTCTTCCATAGGGGTCTCTGACTTCAAAGTTGGCTGTAAGTATCTGCATCTGTCTCAGTCAGCTCCTGGTAGAGCCTCTCAGAGGGCAGCCATGCTAAGCTCCAGTCTGCAAGCACAAAATGGCATCAGTAATAGTGTCAGGGTTTGGTTCCTGCCCACGGGATGGATCCCAAATTAGGCAGATCATTGGATGGCCTTTCCTTCAGTCTCTGCTCTATTTTTGCCCTTGCATTTCTTTTAGACAGAAACAATTCTGGGTCAAAAATTTTGAAGGTAGTTTGGTGACCCTGTCTGTTGAGTTTTCCCAACTTTGGGAGCTCTTCCTTCCTTTTGGTTGTTCTCAGAAAAAGTAACAATAAAATTCTCAAGTTGAGTTGAAAGAGTATGTGCATGTGCCCATATGTGCATACATGTATGTATGCATGCATGTATATATGTATTATAAGGGGAAAAGGACAACCTCCCATATAAGATACTTGTTATAGAAAAGTTTCACCAGCTTCCTGGGCTTTGAAAAGCTAGTGGAAGGACAGAGAAGAAGCTCTGGTGGCATAGTGGTAAAGACAGTGGAACTATCGGTGAATTTACCCAAAATCGTTGTCTGGGAACCACATACAATTTGCTACTGACTTGCCAGAGGGGGATTATTTATTGGAAGAGTGAAAATAAATGTTCTGACATTTTACAGTAGGAACAGAATCCTCCTACAACCCGTATCTAGGCACTGATTACTGCACAGGGACTCTACATGCTGGCTCTACATCCATTATTTCATCCCAAGAGTCACCCAATGACTCAGGGCATATCCTCTCATATCATAAGTGAATACATTAGATTTCAGAACTGTAGCCTATACAAGATGTTCTTGGAGTTGAGGATAGACCTTGAACTGGTCTGTCTCAGAACTTAGGGTTTCCCTGTGATAACCCTCTACTCCCCAATATACACTTAGGCTGTGCAGAGGTCAGACAAAGATATTGTAGATGTCAGCTATCCTGTCCTATCATTCTCTACAAAATTCTCTGCTGCCAACTTGCATCTCCCATGATCCTTCCATCTCTGTCTCATACAGTGGTGGGGTCATAGGCATGCGCACGGACATGCTTAACTTGTTACGTGAGCTCTGGCTCCTGAGCCATCTTTGGTGCTTGTATAGTCATTTCTCATACTCATACTTCAGCTTCAAAAATACCTGTTAGACAATCCCAATTTCCATAACTTGATTTTTAAGTTAGATTATTTGTAATTATATATCATTTTACTTTAATTTTGATTTAAAGACACATTGTCAGTCTAGATGATAAACTGTGATATTTCAGCATGAGTATGGAATCAGTAAAAATCCAATCATCTTTGATGAAATGTTGACATCAAGAAAACTTGTCTCAAAGTTTGTGCTTGTTTATAAAGCAGCAGGGCAGTTGGGTGGATGGGGCAGCTCAATGTGTAAGCATACTCAATGTGCAAGCCTTGTGACCCGAGTTCTATCCATGGGACCTGTACAAAAAGCGAGGGGTGGAAGCAGCAACTGTAATTCCAGCATGCTTGTAGCAAAATGAGAAGTTGAGACAAGAGAATCAGATGAAATTCTAGACAGGAGTCAGAAGCCAAAAGCCCAAGAAATATCTCAAAAGAAGATGGGAAGAAATAACCACCATACTTTACATGCCATAACGTTTGTCTTCTGACCTCAACACTTCATGGCACAATGTGTGCACTTACACTCAGTACACACATGCCCAGGACAAATAACGAAATATGGTTTTAAAAAATGTTTAAAACCTTACAGCAGCATTTAGGGTGAGGAAAGGGTTTAAATTAGGTTGCTCATGTCACAGAAGGACAAACTAGGATGGAAGCAGGACCTCAAGTGAGTCTCTCCACAAGTTCTGTAATGCCACGTTTGCACCTGGCCTACATTCCAGGATGCTTGCTTACTTTTAGCATGTTACTGTCCCCTTTATTGTTCTTACTAGGTAGCATAAGGACATTTTCATACAATTGAAAGCTGCTGGCATACCCTCCACAAACGGCCAGCCTCCCAGGCTCCCAGGCTCCCAGGCTCCCAGGCTCCCAGGCTCCCAGGCTCCCAGGCTCCCAGGCTCCCAGGCTCCCAGGCTCCCAGGCTCCCAGGCTCCCAGGCTCCCAGCCTCCCAGCCTCCCAGCCTCCCAGCCTCCCAGCCTCCCAGCCTCCCAGCCTCCCAGCCTCCCATTCCCACTTCCAGTTCCAGTCCCTTGTGAGTCCTGCGAGCCAGAGGTGAAAGTCTTAGATGAGACTCTGCTGAGAAGGAAACAGGAGTATGAACCAAAATCATCCTCAATGAGGAACTGAGACCGGAGCTGAGGGGATTTGGAGAAAGTGCCTGTTAGGTTCGAGATCAAGCACTGTTGCTGAATGGGGAGCTCTGTCAGAATGTGTCTGCATGCCTTATAAGAGCAGCAGGGACAAAAATGGAGAAGAGACCTAAGGAAAGGAGGTCAAGTGACAGACCCAACCTGGGATCCATCTCATAGGGGTGAGGGACACCAAGGCCTGACACTACTCTACGATGATGTGCTTACAGACAGGAGCCTGGCATGGCTGTCCTCTGAGAGGCCCTACTAGCAGCTGACTGAGACAGATGCAGATACTTACACTCAACCATTGGACTGAGTTAGGGGACCCCTTATGGTTGAATTAGCGGCATGATTGAAGAAGCTGAAAGGGAGAGCTACCCCATAGGAAGACCAGCAAACTCAACTAACCCAGACCCCAGGGAGCTCCCAGAGACTGAGTCACCAGAGACAGGAGCACACTTGGCCTGGTCCCAGCACACATATAGCAGAGGTCTGCCTGGTCTGGTCTCAGTGAGAGAAGATGTGCTTAATCCTTGAGAGCCTTGAAGCTCCAGGGAGGCCTGGCAGAAGGAAGAGCACCATCTCTGAGGCAAGAGGAAGGAGGAGGAATGGAATAAGGAACTGTGGGAGGGGGACTGAGGAGGGAGCAATGACTGGAATGTAAATAAATAATATAATTTAAATAAAAAAGAATTCCAGGTAAGATAAAGGTTTTGAACAAACTAGCAAAAGCCCTCCTTTATTTTGAGGTCAAATTCAACCCCCCCTTCTTCCTTCAACCAGAGCTTGCCCTATCCTCACTACAACCTCTCCCACCCACCAAGTGTCTGGTTCTCTACCCTGCCTTCCCTACTTTGCTTCACAAAAGAGGCTATTTTCAACACAATGAGTTTCCAGTGGAATGAAGCCATCCATTCTCCTCTCTGCCCTACCAACTCTCACATTTCCATCAAAACTTATCTCTTTAATGGTTGCCAGGAGAGTAATTTGATTACTGATGACTTAAGTGTCAACTGCCTCAGATCCATTATACTGGGGAAGAAAGTGTTTGTTAACCCCAGAAGCCAGTGGCTTCATTAACTGGATCTCACCAAAATATTTTAGGACATTTTTGTGGTGTATGATGAATTATGCAAGACAGATAATGAATGTGTTTATGCAAAGAGGGTGGTAGAGGCAAGATTGCATTTTAGCAGCGGTGTGGTACAAGGTGGCCAAGTCTCCTTGTGCTATAAATTCAACCTGCTGGGGAAAACTTATTTTTGAAGACCTGACTGTGAAAGGGGTTTACTTGGCAAGCAGTTAAATATGGGAGGATGTGGCTGAACGGAGGAGAAAAATGTTTTAGTTTTATGTGTGGAGAAACAAGAACAGATATGGGAGTGTTCATGTGTTTTTTCTCAATGTCCCTTGCTATGTCTACTGCCCATTCAAAATGCACTAAATTAGTAAAAGTTGCCCCTGACTTGAATCCATGCAGAACAGAAGTCTTAAAGCAGAGCCCAGTAGTCAAAGGGATTAAAATATATTTTCAGTGTCTATTCAATATAATTAGCATGATATCAGAGAAGTGGCTATCTGGAAGAGGAATGTTCTCCCATTGTCTTCCCTACACCCAGCCACTCTTGGTTATCTCCACAAAACAAAATACGGTGGAGTATCTCTTAGTAGTTTTATAAATACTGTTGGACGGATTTATTTTATTCCATGTATAAGTATATTTCCTGCATATCTGGGTACCATGTGTCAAGAAGCAGATATAGATACAACTGGAGTTAGAGAAGTTGCGAGTCGCTGCACGGTGCTGGGAATGGAAGCAGGGTTCCCTGAAAGAGCAGCCAGTGCTCTTCCCCTCTGATTTATCTTGCCACCCACAACCTTTGGGTGTTTTGATAAAAGCTGATAATATTTTAAGCATCCACCATTCTGACTGAGAATGGACTCCTTTGTTTTAATCCCAGCTATAGAGAGAGTCAGGAAGCCTTTGCTGCCTCTGTTAATCACCACGTGGGCAAACGGGCTTGATTCAGCATCTGGATTTCACATTTATATTCCATCATTTTATAATTGTCTTCCATCTAGCTTTCTTTCTAGAGGGTGACATGCAGGGCGGATGCTGAAGTTGGGAGACTGCAACTTCCTTCTCTGGGTGGAATTTGTGGTGGCAAAATGATTATAAGAACATCGAAGCAATTCAAATTTATTTCTTACACTTATTTGTGTGCCTGTGCATGTGCTGTGTGCTACGTGGAAGTTAGAGAACAACTTGCAGAAGTCAGTATTTCCCCTCTATTCTGTGTATCCCAGGAATCCAGTTAAGTCATCCAGTCTTGGTGGCAAGCATCTTTGAGGCATCCTCTCTAGCAAGCATTATGGCAGTTTCAAAGGCTCAGTCTTCATCCTAAGAAACACATATTAAACACAGAATCCCCATGAACCCACAAGCACACTCCCCTGTGGTTATTGGCAAGCAATTGAAAAAGTTCTCAAGTTAACATAATACACTTACCAGGAGATGAATACATGTTTGTTTTGTTTAGCCATTTTGACAATGGACCCTCCATTAACCCCTTTATTTATTGTGTAGGCTGAGATGAGGGATGCACAAGGCTGAATGAGGCTGGCCCTTCTTTGCTATAATTTATCACTTTAGACGGCAGAGATTTGTTTCAGAACATGTCCCACTGACATATTTAAAGAGACAAAAGTATATAAAGAAAGAATGGAGAGCTCCACAGAATCTGAGTGCCTGTATCTCTGGATACATTGAACTGTGTGGTTGCAATGAGCAACCCTATCAAAGACCTGGAGAATTTGAGGCAGAATTCCCAGTCATAACTTGAATCTCTGACATTCTTAACAGTAGTCAACAACACATTTCCCCCATACTTGAATTTGCTCACTTATAACATGTGTTAATTGCAAATTAATCCACTGATTGTCCTGTTTTGGAAGGTGTTCTTAAGGTGGCTTGTTTAGAGTAGTTCCTAGCACCACTGGAATCCAAATTGGATGCCAAGTGAACACCATTTCAAGTAAAACTCTTTCCCTCCCTCCCTTTTGGCAGCTACACAGTAGCTTTTGATCTGTGACCTTTTTATATATTTTTTTAAACTCTCAGCCCTCCCCTGGTGTTGGGCAGTTCTCCTTAAGAAACTATCTTGGTTGAAAACATTTAACAAGAAAATAATTCTACCTCTGCATCTGTTCTTTAGTTTAAACTCATCTGATTCTTGATATAATTTATCCTAGATTCTTGCCTTCTATAGTCACTGTAGTGGAAAGAATGGGCAATACTAAAGGGCTTCTGTTTTGGAGTCATTAAACATTTAATTAGGCAAATACCTCTGATGACCAATAAACTGATATTACAAAGAATGTTTGGGGAAATATTGTATGCTCTGCATTTCTATAAGCATTTTGGGAGATGTAGGTTTGGTTCATACCTTGAAATTATTGAAACATCTTTCCTGAAACAAAACAAGAACTGCCCAGAGAGAATCTAAAGCCACTCAAAACAGACCTGCAGGATGAGCTGGTGCAGAGAGTGAGGCACAGGCAGAGAGACAGAGAGACAGAGACAAAGAGACAAAGACAGACAGAGGGAGGGAGGGAGGGAGGGAAAGAGAGAGAGAGAGAGAGAGAGAGAGAGAGAGAGAGAGAGAGAGAGAGAGAGAGAGAGGATGCTTTACAGTGCTTTTGGCCATAAGCACAGTCCATCCTTGTGAGTGGTCCCTTACACAAAGAGTTCTTTGTAAAGTGGCTCTGATCCCTGGAGAGAGAGAAAATGATTCTTTCTGGCTGGGAAGATGTTAACTCTTTCTTGTCTTCTGCAGTGGGGAAGGCAGTTGATCGGAAGTGATCAATTCCCTAATGAGTTGTAGAGAGCAGTCTTTTATAATACTCATTTCCATGTGACTGAGATTGGAATGGTACGATCTCATGGCCTGTTTCTGCCTATACCACCTCGCTTCAGTATGGAACAGGTGCATCACATCAACCACATATTCCAATAACTACTGAACCATTAAATGTGCTGATTTTATTACCCCCCCCCAAAAAAGTTGAAGACTATTTTAACAATCACATTTTTAATGTTTACTTTCAGACTTGAGTATTCTTAGACATGGATGCCCCGAAATAAGATCTGTATGCTCTGCTTACCAACTAGTTTTGTCTAGGGAGGGTTTTTCATGCATCAGAGAAAACACTCAGAACTAAGGGGGCAGGATAGGGGACCCTATTGACTGGCAGTGTGCTCCCTTTAAGAGTGAAACGAGCTTAGCAACTTTGGCAACATTTCTGTTTCTATTCAGGAGAAAGAGAAGAGCTGTTAGTGTCAAAAACCAAAAAGCTGGTATGGTGGATGGAGGCTGAGAGACAAAAGCAGAGGCAACTTTACACCTACCCTAGAGCATAGCTGGGAGTGGTTTGAACCCCTCTGGGGTTAAGGAAGCCTTCCCTTTCCAATCGAGGATAAGGGCGGAGCTAGGAGAAAGGGAGTTTAATCTGAAGTAGATGTCAGTATTAGTTCTCTTCTGTTTGGGGAACTAGACAAGAAGACAAACCCAAGTGGGATAAAGAAGAAGCCACAGCGAGGGGCTGCCTACTCCAGGAATCAGGGTAACCATCCCATTTCGTGCCAAAGGTAGAAACTGTTTATTGTTCTGGATTTAGAATTGGAAATCTGGTAACTAAATCCTGCTTCATCCCTGTATATTATAGATTGCTTTGTTTTCTCATGCAAAAAAAAAA
>NW_022196911.1:107303871-107306966 GCF_008632895.1 Mastomys coucha
AAAAAAAAAAAAAAAAGCGTCGATATAAACCTACTATTCTATCTATCTGGTGAGACAGGGCTGTGAAATACCATTTGGAATAATCATAGTGTTTACTCAAACACTATGCAAACATAAAAATCTTATTTTCTCTAATTGGATATTTCGTTCCTTTTAATAACTGAGCTGCTTTCTCTACCAGAATGCTAAATCAATAATGAATGTCTCCCTGGCTTGAATGAGGTCTTCACTACTTTAGATAGCAGAAAATTGCTCCCAATGTGTCAAACTGCTAAGATGGAAATTGGAATCTAAAGCTAAAATGGTGTTTAATTGTCTTTTTTTCTTTTCCTCTGTAATTTTAGGCTTTAACAGAAAATCTTTAAAAAAAAAAAAAAAAAAGTAAAAGTTAGAATACACCTGGAACTTTTAACTGACATTGAACTCCTCTGGATGCCGGAAAGGACCAAGAATGAGCTATTACGGAAGTAGCTACCGGATTGTCAATGTGGACTCCAAATATCCAGGCTATCCTCCGGAGCATGCGCTAGCTGAGAAGAGACGAGCAAGGAGGCGTCTGTTGCACAAAGATGGCAGCTGTAATGTGTACTTCAAACACATTTTTGGAGAATGGGGGAGCTACATGGTTGATATTTTCACCACTCTTGTGGATACCAAGTGGCGCCATATGTTTATCATCTTTTCTTTGTCTTACATTCTCTCCTGGTTGGTATTTGGCTCCATATTCTGGCTCATAGCTTTCCATCACGGAGACCTCTTAAGCGATCCGGATATCACTCCTTGCGTCGACAATGTGCATTCATTTACGGCAGCATTTTTATTTTCCCTTGAGACCCAAACCACCATAGGGTACGGTTACCGTTGTGTCACTGAAGAGTGCTCTGTGGCCGTGCTGACAGTGATCCTTCAGTCCATCCTAAGCTGCATCATTAACACCTTCATCATTGGAGCAGCATTGGCAAAGATGGCAACTGCCCGGAAACGAGCTCAGACCATCCGCTTCAGCTATTTCGCGCTCATTGGTATGAGAGATGGGAAGCTTTGCCTCATGTGGCGCATAGGTGATTTCCGCCCAAACCATGTGGTGGAGGGCACAGTGAGAGCCCAACTTCTGCGCTATTCAGAAGACAGCGAGGGGCGGATGACGATGGCATTTAAAGACCTCAAACTTGTCAATGACCAGATAATCCTCGTCACTCCAGTGACTATTGTCCATGAAATTGACCATGAGAGCCCTCTGTATGCCCTTGACCGCAAGGCGGTGGCCAAAGATAATTTCGAGATTCTGGTGACATTTATTTATACTGGTGATTCTACTGGGACATCCCACCAGTCCAGAAGTTCCTACATCCCCAGAGAAATTCTCTGGGGCCATAGGTTTCATGATGTATTGGAAGTGAAGAGAAAGTATTACAAGGTGAACTGTTTGCAGTTTGAAGGCAGCGTGGAAGTCTACGCCCCCTTCTGCAGTGCCAAACAACTGGACTGGAAAGACCAACAACTGAACAACTTGGAGAAAACGTCCCCTGCCCGAGGATCCTGCACCTCTGACACCAACACCAGGAGGAGGTCCTTCAGTGCAGTTGCCATGGTGAGCAGCTGTGAGAACCCAGAAGAGACCATCCTGACCCCACAAGATGAATGTACGGAGGTCCCTTATCAGAAAGCACTCCTGTCTTTAAACAGGATCTCCATGGAATCCCAGATGTAGCCCTCCCCTCCGACCCTTACCTAAAGGCCCAAAGCTGTAAGCATGATTTTTAACAAAATGTTAGTTACTGTGATTTGTGGCCTGAATACAAGGCAGAGAAGGTTAACTTTGGTGAGTGATCGTCTAAAAATTCCACAGTTTTCTAATATTAAAATTTGGCTTTGGAAGTAGAGTTTGTATTAGGAAAGTGAAGAAACTTAATTGATTACAATTAATCTCATTATTGCATATACTTGTGTATCCTCTTGAAGGTGAAATATTTAGGAGTGGAGGAAAATGCTGATAGACTAGGTAAAAATAGAGAAGCAGGTAAGCTAAATATTTGCATATAAATAAATTAATTATGGAATGAGAACTTATAACAGTATCTTGTTACCTAAGCAAGACAGATGGAGATATGCCTCAGCTCAGAAATATTGAGATGAGACAGTAAAACCAAATGTGGTTTGAGTTACCATATTTGCGTCTCATAGTATCTTGGTATCAGCAGACAGAGATGTGGCTTTAAGAAAGTGAAAATGCCATCAAGTCACAGATTTCTTCCAGCGACACTTGCCTAAAGTGTTATTAATCAATGCTGGAAGCTGGAACCAACCATGTGACAAAGAACAGAGGACATCATTATGTAAAATAGTAAAGACCTTGGTTCAACCAAACCAATGGGGAGCAGAAATGAGGTGGGGGGTGCTTTCTGTGTGCTCCTGGAAAAGTCTCCTGTGCTCCTACTCCCACTGTGCTCATGCGTTTGTGAAGAGGCGACATTACAGAGGTGGGATGCCAGAGTGGGCAGCAGCTGTATGTATCCTCAGCCTTTGCAGAATAGATGCTAGATGCTATTGGTTCCTGGTCCCGAGAAGATACAGTATGGATGAGGAGAATTCAAAGAGATAGAGCCTTTTCTGAAGACAGGGGACAAGTGTGTATGATGACTTGAGTTGTAGCTCTGAATACTTTTGTCAACAGTGATGCTCTTTTGATTGCATACAAAAAGAATAAACTGAATATTATAAGGCTGCTTAAATTTTAGGACAAGAGATAAATGTATATTCTCTTTTCTCTGTTTCAAACTAAATATTATAGAGCTGCTTAAATTTTAGGGCAAGAGACAAATGTGTATTCTCTGTCTTCTTCGTGTTAAAGGATTAAGTTAATTCCTGATTCCTTTTTAGCACGGACCCAGTCACAGACACTGTAAGCTTTATAAACTGAAGAATTATTAGCTATGGCTTGGCATCATTTGTGTAATTTTTCCACTGCTGCTGAGCTAGGAATGAATATATTATACAGCTGTTGTTTGAGAACACACATTTTGATTCTTTTGGTATCTTCTTTCTCTCTCTTTTCCTCCTATCCTCTCTCTCTCTCTCTCTCTCTCTCTCTCTCT
>NW_022196911.1:107306976-107319968 GCF_008632895.1 Mastomys coucha
CACACATACACACACACACACACACATACTTACTTAAATCCCATAAGCACACTGAAATGAATCGCACAATTCAAGGTTACCAAGCTAAGCAAATAAATAGATATTACAAGGGATCTCTTTTTCTTCTTTTTCTGTCATATTTTTTCTCCCTCTCCTTTTTTCCTTTGTCTCTTCCTGTTACCCAGGATCACTACAGAATACAGTGTAACTTTTCTAATGCACGTGTGTAATAAATCTTTCATTCCTGCCATCATATAAATAAGAGATCTGTTCAAGGGGCATGTTAAAAACTGTCCTGAAACTTAATATCTGAAACTTAAATCATGTTTAACCTGCAATGCTTAGGAATGGAGAATCCATTAGTTAAACCATAGAGCCATGTATTTATATACCCACACATCTGGCATGCACACACACACACAAACACACACACACACACACACAGAAAGGGTGGGGTTGGGGCAGGAAGACAGAGACACATACAGAAAATTCACACTTTGTAGCAGGAATTACTTGTCTAAATTAGAATATTACCCTTTCCAAGCCTGGAAAACATGGCTCTAACAATGCTTTCTTCACCAGTTTGAATTTGTTTTCCTAGAAGGCGGGTGGGTATACTTCAGTGCACTGTGCTTCCTTTGCTCTGTCCTCCTCCCATGACAAGATCAGAATGGGGGTAGAGAGCAGGGATCATTGATCTCTGATTGAACAGATTCTCATGCACTGTGTGTTCATACACAGAGTGGAATGTGTGGTTAGCATTCACAAGTCTCGTGCATCTCTCATCTTCTGTGCAGATTTATAATGTGCCTTGACACGCCTGATGACTTACTTAATAAAGATCCTAGACTGGTGCAAATTCTGTGTACATCTCTCTGCTCCCTATAATGTCGACCCTGCTTCCCAAAACTGAAAATGGTGCCTCATATAATTCATGAAACATTGTTATAGGGCTTTTACCAGCACGTAGAGCAGCTGGAGGGACAGTCACTTCTATACACAACACAGACTGGCTTTAAGCAAAATGTATTTCCCATTTTAAATGCAGTTATTGATGTTAAATGAGTCAAGTTGAATACACAATCTAGGTCTCCCTAAACATGAAATTATCCATCAGTTAATAGAAAACAAATTGTGGCATTAGGTCTCTGCTCCATTGGGTACTGTGGTCTGTGTTGCAGGAAAAGCAAATGGAGAGAGAAAGAGGAAGAGAGAGAGAGAGAGAGAGAGAGAGAGAGAGAGAGAGAGAGAGAGAGAGAGAGAGAGAGAGAGAGAGAGAGAGAGAGAGAGAGAGAGAGAGAGAAGATAGAACAGGCCTAATACAGCTGAGTATGATCTTAAATTTCTAATCTTCAGGATGCTACCTACAACATGCTGGGCTTACAGGTATGCACCACCATGCCCTGTTTTGTTTCTTTGTTGGAAATAGAGAGGAAGAGGGGCAGAGGGAGAGGAAACAGGAGAGGGCGAGGGCATGGGCGAGAGGGGAGAGACAGCTCCCTCTTTACCACTTCACCAAGCTCTGCCAAGAGAGATCAGTCCATGGATGTACTTAGTCTCCATGATGAACTGGTAAGGTGTGTATTTAACAAATGTCCCCTTCTCTGTTTTTCTTTCCCTCACAAACAAATTCCTAATTAGGACAGCAGTGTGCTCAGGTGAGGTCATGCAACAGTATTCCTGAGTTTCTCTTTCCTCTGGTGGGGGTGGACTGTGGGGCGTGGGTAGTATTAAATAGCTCCTTTCTGGGCCATGTGCTATCAGGGCAAGTCTCTTGGTGTGACTTTTACAAAAGCACTTTTATAGAGGCAGATTTAGCAGGCATGTATCTCTTCACCATTCCTTGTCACTCCCTTTCCCACAAGAACTTCAGATTTGATAGCTGTTGGCTCTGTAGCCATGTAGTATGAAGGCAAGTGAAATACCTTTTTCTGGAGACAGAGTGGAGGGACAGAGGACCATGACACCCAAGTGTAAATATCTATGTAGTCTTAAAGCAATTCATACATGCATATGATTATATATACTCATGTACTTTGTTTATATTCACTTATCAATTTTCTCTCTGTTCTTGATCCCTCCAACATATCCCCCCAAACTTCATGCTCTCTTGTCTTTTTTTAACCCACTGAGTCCAGTTACCACTGAAACAGGGACCACCTACCAGAGGCCTGAAAAAAAAAATGGACTCTCCCTACTTCAGTAGCTGTTAGCTATCATGTCAGTAGTAACTACTCAGCTGGATCTAGCTCTATGCAAAAGTAAAAATAAACACTGTCTAACCATCACAGGGCAAACCATGTCTCAAGGGAATAACTTTGAAAACAGACAGGCTAGAAAGAAAAAGAAAAAAGATGTAGAGCTTAAGTCCAGTTTGTACTTGTACATGACATTTGTTGGATCTGGTCACTGTGGAAATTACATATTTTCTTGGGAGTTGAGGAAATGCCATCATTATTGTACAACAAACACAAAGGAATTGCCTTTGACCTGGAAATCCCTTCGAGACACTGGTGGCTGAGTGATCTTGATAACAGGACTCACCGGACCTCCTACAGGGGGTGGGGGGGCTGGGAAGTTGTCTTGATGTTCTGTCTTTTCCCACAACCCAATCACATAGGTTCTGTGTCACTGTGGGACTTTTGATGGGGCTAGTTACCTGAAATAAATACCGACCTGGCAAGCCCTGTAGTGATAACAAGAAATCAAAGTAAAATGTCCCCCTCAACCCTGGTTAAATTTTCAGTAAACCTCAGCAAGACCAAATGTCTTAAATTTAGGATATTCAAAGAAACCTTAAAGGTATTTTTAAGGAACCTGAATTCTGAACATTTCTACTTTGGGGGTAGGGTGCTGAGTATGTAGCTCAGTTGACAGAGTACATGCCTACATTGTGTGCATTAAAACATCTCTATCTCCAACAAAGAAACAAAACAGGGCATGGTGGTGCATACCTGTAACCCCAGCATCCTGAAGATTAGAAATTTAAGACCATACTCAGCCGTATTTAGCCTGTTCTATGCCAGTTTGAGCCACATGAAAAGCTTTTGTTGAGAAGAAAAAAATAGGGGCAGGAGAGATGGCTCAATGATTAAGAGCAATGGTTGTTCTTCCAGAGGACCTGAGTTCGATTCCATTCACTAACAGCTCACAACTGCCTGCCATTCAGTTCTAGGGACTCAATGCACTCTTCGGACCTCTATAGGTATCAGATAAGCACATGGTGCACAAACAAAGCTTGCAAGCAAAATATGTTTAGTATACTATAAAATACACACAAAATATGTTTGATATACTGTAAAATTACTTTCTTATATCAGAGTTGGCCACAGGATACAAATCCAGCAGGTTCTAACATCTACCTGTATTTAAATCATCAGGAAGCAGATTCTCCTCAACAGGCAGGCCTGTCTCTAACAGGCCTGCTGAAGCTGATCCAAAGGACTTGTCAGGCTAGCACATTGTTCTGTGACCCGAAGACTTCAAGAAGCCATGTCTACATACCCAGAGTACCCGTCACCCCTTAGCCCTATCTCCACTCTGAAGCTAGTGTTAACTTCCTTTCTCTCACTCCTATTTCTCAAGGAGCTGCATAACTCACATGCAGAGGAAAAGCATCCATCCACATGCACAAAGTACAAGTGGGGTTCACACAGAGCACTTGAATAGAGCAAGCAGCAGGGGAGTACTTCGGGACATCCCGTGCCAAGATCCTCCTGGATACTGAGAAATAGAAACTAATGCTTGGACTTGGTTTGGATAGCTGGGTGGGCAAGAGAGCAAGCAAGGTCCCCAGCAAAGTTCCTGAAAAGACACAGTCCTGGGGGTTGAACGCCCGTCTGTGCTGCCATGACGACTTTCTGTCCCAGTGTTTCTTCCAATCTTCTTGCATCACTGAAATGCTTTAATATGATTCTGCTTTCAGGACTCTGTCCTTGGGTTCTGAGGTGTCATTGGTGCTGAGCTGCCTCTCCTCCTGTCATGCCATCCTGTGCATCATTCCTTGGGAAGGTTCAGGACTGTAGTTTCAGGTCCTTCATGCAGTGTCCAGAGATTGAGTACCAAACCTCTAAGTTAATTAGCTGTGAATTTGAAAGTAAATGGGGCATAGGATCAAGTATGGGAAGAGACAGGAGAGAAGTACAGAGGGTCAGAAAAATTAACAGAAATATAAAGCAGTCAGGGGGTGTATTTAGGAACTGGAGGTAGCTAATAGATTGTCCCAGACACTAGGGAAGCCAAAATACCTAACAAATGGGCGATAGAACCTATAAAGACCATCTCCATGGCCCCCAGTTGAGGGATGGGGTCACCCACACATCTCAAAAATTTTAACCCAAAATTGTTCTTGTCTAAAGGAAAGACAGGAACAAAAAATGGAGCAGAGACTGAAGGAAAGGCCATCCAGAGACTGTCTCACCTAGGGATTTATCTCATGTGCAGACACCAAACCCTGACACTATTGCAGATGCCAAGAAGTGCTTGCTGACAAGAACCTGGTATAGCTGTCCCCTGACAGACTTTGCCAGAGCCTGACTAATACAGAAGTAGATACTCACAGCCAACCATCGGACTGAGCACAGAGACCTCAATGGAAGAGTTAGGGGAAGGAATGAAGAAGCTGAAGGAAGATTTCAACCCCATAAAAAGAACAATATCAACTAGTGGGACTCCTCCCCCCACCAGAGCTCCCAGGGACTAAACCACCAACCAAACAGTATACATGGAAGGATTCATGGCTCCAGCTACACATGTAGCAGAGGATTGCCTTATCTGGCATCAATAGGAGGGGAGGTCTTTGGTCCTGTGGAGGTTTGATGCCCCAGTATAGGGGGATGCTAGAGTGGTGAGGGGGCAGTGGGCAAGTGGGTGGAGAAGCAGCCTCATAGAGGCAAAGGGGACAGGAGATGGGATGAGGGAGTTGCAGAGGGAAGACTGGGAAGGGGGACAACATTTGAAATGTAAATAAATAAAATAACCAAGTTAAAAAAAAAGAAAGGAAGTACCCTTTAAGTTCAGCAGGTATTCTGGTGGAGGAACATGTAACATGGAAAACAGAGAAGATAAAGTAAAAAAAAGAATAGAAATAAAATATTTCTGGCTTTTTAATGTTTCAACCTTACTCAAAATTTATATAAACATTGTAAAGTTGGGGCTGGCAATATGATTCAGCATTTTAAGGGCAGCTGGTTTCTCTTGCCAGTCCTCTTAAGAGGACTTGAGTTCAATTTCCATCATCCACATGATGTAGCAGAATTTTCCCCATCCAGTCACTTTAAATATTAATACAAGAAGCCTGATTGGACAGAAAAAATGGAGACAGAGTGAAAAGTGGCGCAGGCAGAGATGGAGGAGACAGGAGGGGAAGGAAGATGGTGCAAGAGGAAGATGATCCAGATTCCTCATGGCTTTAAATAGCCACAGGTAGTTATAAATATCATAAAGGATAGAATGATTGGGATAACTTATCTAACATAGGTGGGCAGCTTGTATCATTATCAATTGGCTCTGAAGTGATTGTGTGGGCATCTTGTGAATTGAGAATTTATTGGTATATAAATCTGACTGATTAATTATGTTTCAACAGTTTTGATTTTATCAGGTTACTGGGTATTGAGACACTTATCCATGTGGTGGGTGGTCATTGCATGGGTCTGGCATGGCAACAACCCTTCAAGGGAACTTATTGAATGGGGTGGAAATGTTTCAGGAGCTCAAGGACAGAAGTCTGTTAAGATGAGAACACCCCACTGGTGCTATATGGCCTGCTGGTGCCCAGCATAGCTTGGAAACTTGACATTTCTTTTTTAATATTTCCCACAACACACATGGTGATATATAACAATATGTGATTGGAGTCTCATGGTTATCAAACACTCTATTCTGCCCTGTACATGGATACTAAGCATGCACATGGTATGCATACATACATGCAGCCAAGATACATACATAGAATAAAAACAAATAAATCTTTAAAATAATATTTTAAAGAAGTATATTACCTGGAGAGTGCCTGTTGTCTCAAGAAAAGGCAGGCAGCTGTGGGGAGATGGCACAGTGGTGAAGTGATTCAGATTTTATTGCTATGAACAGACACCATGACCAAGGCAACTCACATAAGGACAACATTTAATTGGGGATAGCTTACAGGTTCAGAGGTTCAGTTCATTATCATCGTAGGGGGAACATGGCAACATCTAGGAGGGCATGGTACAGGAGGAGCTGAGAGTTCCACATCTCCATCTGAAGGCTGCCAACAGAATACTGGCTTCCAGGCAGCTAGGATGAGGGTCTTATAGCCCACACCCACAGTGACACACCTACTCTAACAAGGACACACCTTCTAATAGTGCCACTCTCTGGGCTGAGCATATGCAAACCATCACATTCCACTCCCTGGCCTCTTTAGGCTTTAGGCTTGTTCAAACATATGAGTCTATGGGGGTCATACCTAAACACAACATAATGCAAAATGCATTTAGTCCAACTTCAAAAATCCCCATAGTCTATAGCAGTCTCAACAATGTTAAAAGTCCGAAGTTCAAAGTCTCTTCTTACTTTCATCCAGTCACTTAACTGTAATCCCCAAAGCAAGGCAGGAAACCAGCTGGGCAAACTCCAAACTCTGCATCTCCATATCTGACATCAAAGCAGTGTTCAGATCTCCAACTCCTTTTTCATCTTTGTTGACTGCAACAAATGTCTTTTCCTGGGCTGGTTTCACCCCTGTAAACAGCTTTCCTCAGCAGGTATCTCACGACTCTGGCATCTCAAATATCTTGGGACCTCCAAGGCAACTCCAATGTTTAAGCTTCTTATTTCAGTGTCTGGGACCCACACATCATCTTCTGGGCTCCTCCAAAGGGCTGGTGTCACTTCTCCAGCTCTGCCCTATGTAGCACTCTAAGCACAGGTTGGTCCACTCCATTGCTGCTGCTGTTTTTGGTGATCATCACATGGTACTGGCATCTGTAGTATGTTGGGGTCTTCCTCACAACTAGGCTTCATCAGTAACCTCTCATGAGCTCTCTTCATGGTGGCAAGTCTCAACTCCATTGAATGATCCCTTCAATCCTGGGCTGTCAACTGCAACTGAGGCTGCCCCTTCACCAATGGCCTTCCATAGCCTCTCACAGTGCTAAGCCTCAGCTGCTTTTCATGATGCCTTCATGTCTTTAAAACCAGTACCACCTAGGTGACTCTTACACATTACCAAGTACAGCTGCAGCACAAAGTTCAACCTTAGCTATCTCTGGAATACAGCTTCTTTGTGCTCTCAGAAAACACTTCCCAGATGATTTCACCTCAGTGGTGTTGCTCTCTTCTTAATCACCTCTAATTTCTTAGCTCCAGAAAACCAGCATCAATTGCCCTAGTAGTCGCTTCTCTTCTTAATTTTAAAGCCAGAGCCAAATGGCCCAAACAACTGATTTCTGCTGCTTGCCGGGGCTGGAACATGTCTCTTCCATTGTTCAACTTTGTCAATGCTTAGATTAAAGGTGTGTACCACCACACCTGGATTTAAGATTTTCTTCACCTAGAACTTGCTCTGTCCCAGGCTGGCCTTAAATTCCAAGATCTATATGACTTCTTCTCTATGGATCAAAGGTGTGTACCATCATGCCTGAATCGAAATTTAGCTGGGTAGGATCTTGCCTCAAAGTCTTACTCCCTTAATCTGCTATCTCCTAGAATATAAGATTCAGCTCCATTCTACTTCCTGGTGCCCCTTTAATGTTTAAATGATATATTTTATATTCTTCCTTTCTAAGCTTGCTATGCTTGTTCCAAATGCTCTTCATGAGACTTAACTAGAGAACAAAGTCTATGCTTGGTGTTTCTGAGACTTCCATTGTCAATGCAATTAATATAAATCTCTTTACTTTAGCTTTAGGTAGACTCTTCAGACAAGAACAAAAAGCAGCCACATTCTTCACCAAAATACTACAAAAACAGTCTATTGGCCACATATTAACATTCTTCTCCTCTGAAACCTCTAGTGCCAGGCTTCCACAGTTCATATCACCCTCTTCAATGAAGTCTTCCATATTCCTACTACGATGGCCCATTAAACCCTACTTAAAGCATTGCATTGCTTTCCAAATTCGAAGTCCCACAATACACATTCTGCCAAACAAAAGCATGGTCAGGCCTATCACAGCAGTACCCCTGGTACCAACATCTGTCTTAGTTAGAGTTTTACTGCTGTGACCAGACACCATGACCAAGGCAACTCTTATAAGGACAACATTTAATTGGGGCTGGTTTACAGATTCAGAGGTTCAGTCCATTATCATCAAGGGGAGAACATGGCAGCATCCAGGCAGGCATGATGCAGGAGAAGCTGAGAGCTCTACATCTTCATCTGAAGGCTGCTTGCACAATACTTGCTTCCAGGTAGCTAGGATGAGGGTCTTATAGCCCACACCCACAGTGACACACCTACTCCAACAAGGCCACACCTACTCCAACAAGGCCACAACTACTCCAACAGGGCCACATCTTCTAATTGTGTTACTCTCCGGGCCAAGCAAATACAAACTGTAATACCTTGCAAGCATGAGGTCACAAAATAGACTCTCAGAACCCAACACCCTTCGAACATTTCCAACTTAAAGGAGTTCTCTGGCCTCTATGTGCACCCGCACAATATGAATACAAAACTACAGGAATATTCCTACGTACTCACATCAAAAAAGGGGAGAGGTAAAGATAGAATAGGGAAACAGAGGTCCCAGACTAAGTCTATAAGGTTGATCGCTCTGAAAACTTCCCAGGCTGCAGAGAAAATGGTTAATTTGAGCTTTTCTGTAATCCCAATGAGTGAAAACCCAAGTAGATTCTCTTGCTAAATTACACAATCATGGAATGATTTTGTCTCTACTGCCATGTTGACCCTAGGCACCTATAAAATATCCTTAAACACTAGCTAAGAAACTTGAACTTGATACAGAAAGAGTCCCAACTCAAGAAGGATTCATTGTGAAGTTTTCTTTAGAAAAAAATAATTATCAGAAGTCTTCACATTTCCACATAAAAGACTTCATTACATATAAGCTTCACACTGAATAAACATGCTTCATGTTAATTAGAAGCGCATGTCAGAGATCAAGTATTTACTATACTTCTGGTTGACTTTTGTCTGACATTAGATTGCCTGGAGAAGAGAAGGCTGCCCTCAGGCTGAGTTTATGGAATCACTCAACCCATCCAGCTGTTAATTCACACTTAAAGGTGGTTATGCTGTCAACACAGTCTATCAGATGCCTCTTGTATTACAGATAAGGAACTCTTCTTTTGCAAAGACAGAGACGAGAAGAGGAGAGATACCCAATGATGGATGACCTGAGATGAATCACACCTGTTGATTCATCACAATCTGGATCAGAATTTCTAATTTTTCTGATCTATGCTTCTTCATTTGTGTTTACAGCTGCTATATGAAGCTATAACTGAGAGTGTGGAATTAACCACCAATTACCTAAGTCTGAATGATGTTATTTCCCTATTCTGAATAAAAGCCTTCAGAAAAACCTTTCTGTACACAAATTTCCTCAACTGTGGAATAAGAAAACCAATCCCAGCTACTCCATAATTACTTTAAGACTTATTTAGAGAGGATTTCAAATGGGTTAGAGTGGTGTACAATGGTTGCTCATCAAATACAAGCTACTAATGGCATTGCCAGTAGAACACTCTCCATGTTTTTTAGTGTTTCAGTAAGTTTAAACAATGATCAGAACCAAACCAAACCAAACCTAACATAAACAATTTTAAAGATGACCTGAGATGCAACCATTTGTAGAAAACTAAGAGCTGTTGCCATCGGCAGGTAAGTGGTTGATGAACAGTGCTACCAAATTCACTCTGGGCTTTCTGTATTATGTCTCAGGTTTCCTCTCAGCATCACTGTGTGGTAAAAATGGTGCTTTGAAATTCTACTCTACACAGATACATAAGCTTAGCGTATAGTGCCAAGCTGAGGGAGTGCCAGACCTCATACAGGACAACATGCCTGTGTGAAATACCATTGAACATTAAGTTAGAGCCACTGCTTGTTCAACTGTTTTATATCTCATGTAGGCGACTTTCAAACTGCCCAATTATTTCCCAGGAGAGGTCCTGGGAAATGCAAGTTTATGATCCCAAACTGCTCATCACAACTCAAATACAATGTTTTCACTGAATCAGGAAGTACTTCACTGCCTGTGATGTCCAGGTGGTCTTCAAAGGTCGCTCACCTGTGAGGCTGCCAGCCATACTCATGGAAGAGGATGAGAAATGAAATGTGGAATTCATAGTGAATAGAGAAGAACAATTCCATTCCACTGCCCAGTACTGTAGCCAACATCATGTATGTCTCCTAGGTCCTATCCTGTGTTTTGGGTCATGGTCTCTTTTTGTCCTTATTCTTTCCAAGTAAGATAGGCTGGCTGGGCAGTGAAGTCCAAGGATCTACCTGTTTCTACCTCCACAGCACTGGGATTATAAATACAAGCCACCACTTCTTTGCTTGGTAGATTGGTTCTGGAGATCAAATTCAGCTCTTATGCTTGTGTGGCAAGTACTTCATGGACTGAGCCACCTCCCCAGGTCATGGCTAGTAAGTTTGTAATGAATGGTTCTGGAAAGTAGGAAGTGACACTGAGGACCCCACATCTGGCAAGGGTCTTCTTTATTGTATCACCCTGTAGCAGAAGAGTGAGAAAAGGAGAGAGGAAGAAAAGTGGGCCAAAGTTATCCTGCATAGTTAACCACCTCCATATCACCAGTATGCATGCAGGTCAAGTTCCTGTATATGATTACCTTGTAAAGGTCTAGCTGTAATACTGTTATGAAGGTAATTAAATTTGAGTGTGGTTTGGAGGGAATAAATGTCCAGATTATAACATGGATTGTGAGTATTTTGAGATGTTACACACACACACACACACACACACACACACACACACACACACACCACATACCACATACCACACATGAGAGAGAGAGAGAGAGAGAGAGAGAGAGAGAGAGAGAGAGAGAGAGAGAGACTTGTGTGTGCTCAATAAATCAACATTCTCTGTTACTACAAAATATATCAGCAACAATACTGTATTTCATAGACATTTAAAAGTAAAGTTATGAGGTACTGAACAGTAATGTTCGGATGGAGAAAGGGCCCACAAATTTCCACTCCTAGCCGAGAAGTTTCTAACAGTTGATTGCTGTTGGGAGGGAAAGACGAGATTCCTTCAAGGATTCAGTATCTGAGAGCGCATCTGTGCTCCAGTAGATGGTCCTATGCCTGGGCACATACAGGCAGCACTAAGTGGATTTCGTGGATGAAAACAAAAAGAGAGAGAGAGAGAGCACATGAAGGTAGGAGGGAAAAGCCATCTCAGGGTAAAGGGGAAGAACAAAAGGCAAAGTGGTCAAAACACATACTATGTGTGAATGAAGTTCTCAAGTGATAAAATGATGAAAAAGGTAGGTAATGTTTGTCACAATTGTTAAAACGTTCATGATTTCCTCTTGATGCAGCAGTTAATGTTTGAAGCCAGGTTTCTAAATGGATGTTGATGGCTCCGATTCCAACTGAAATAGATTTGTGTCTCAGTGCTACCAAGGATGAATTATGAATCTGAGGGAACATGGTCCAATTTTGCTGCCTGACTCTCTTAGAATACTTATAACACAGATAGATACTCTTAAAGATTTCTGGGATCCCTGCAGCTACCAGTTGTCATGGTTCTTCCTTATTCTACTTCTAATCCTGCCCCCTTTGTTGCTTGCTTGCCCTTCTTGACTGTCTATGCTGTTGCTAGTATATTACACTGATCTAAGTGTCTCTGTGCCCGTAAAAGTTCCGTGTGGGGGATCTCAATGCCCAAGTTGATAGCAGTGAGAGGTGGGTCCTTGGACCAAAGTTAAGTCAAGAGGCTTCACAAGAGATGACAGTGCCCTTGTAGAACAGAACAGAGAGTCCTCACTCTTCCCACCATGTGGGGTTCCGAGAGAAGCCTTCTCCATGGATCAGACACACTCTGGCTTGATCTTGGACTTCTACACCTCTAGAGATAAATTCCTACTTCTGATTAGTCAACTACTTTATAGGACATTGTTAGGACCATGCCAAAAAGGGTATGTAGCTCATGACTTCTCTTCTCAGGATTCCGGTGCAATGTGAATTTACCTGGAAATTTCCAGTGTCCAATTCCTCTCTGTGCCATTGGGAATCTTCCTTTAATGAGTAACTTACCATGGTTTGATCTGTAAGGACTTGACAGTTTAGTTAATGTAATAATTGCTGACCTTGCTTTTCTGGTAATGTTTTTCTTGTCCTTTTCTATGGTATTACATATTTTCTTGACTAGTTCCACAAAGTCGGTGGAAAAGATGGCAATAGTGCTTTCCCACTGAAACAAGAAGAAATTCTAAGAAACAGCATGAAGGCTGTGATCAGGATAATTTATATGTGTGACATGAACCGGGGAAGCCCGTCCATCATGCAGCCTTCTGTTTGTGCTGTTCACAAATTTCATTTTTACTGTTCGAGAATTTCATTTATTCATGTAACATGTGTTGATCAAATCCACCCCTCATCCCTGGCTCTCTAATTTCTTCTCCATCACTATCCATCGTTCCTTGACAACTTCGTGTGCTACTTTTAAAAACCCCACTATGTCCACTTAGTACTGACTGTATTTACATGGATGTCGGATCATTTATAGGAGCTTGGGTGGTCTCTCACAGTCCTCAACCCTGAAGAAAAATGATTCTCCCTCTTCTATAGCCACAGCTTGCCAGTAGCTCCCCAGCTATGGGCGGGGCTTAATTAGCCGTTTCCCTCCCATGCTGGGATAATACTGGTATTAATAATTATTATGAAAATGTCTCTAGTAATTGCTCTTCTATTAGAGGATGAGCATTCTTGGTCCCTATTGCGCCACCTTGTGGTCACGAGACAACACAAGTTTTCCCATGAAGTAAATCTGGTATGGTTTGCGTTT
>NW_022196911.1:107319978-107335156 GCF_008632895.1 Mastomys coucha
TTTTCCTTCCTCCTCTCCAATGGGACAGTATTTGGAGTGTATTTTAGCAGTAATAGCGATAGTCAAAGTGTGACCATTCAACGCAGAAAGTAGTAAGCAATGAAGGCAAGTGGCCTCCCTCTAAGTATGGATTAGAGGGTTCTTCTCTTCCTTTGGATTCCTCAACCCAGATTTCATATTTATTAGAAGAAACTGGAGTCCATACAGGCTGTTTTTCTGGTTCTACATATATAGTCAAGGATGTCTGCACAGTGTACATAAAGAATATAATAAATAATTCATCGTTCTATTTATTACAGGAAAAGTAGTCAGAATTTATGTAGTAATCACCAGTAACTTACAGAATGATCATGCACACACACAGAGGGGAAACAGCTTACAAATCCCAATTCTCATTACAGAGTAGGATTTGATTTGTAGGCATGCACATTCCACTCCGGGAAATTGTATGGACCTCACAGATCTGTAGCATTTGCTTACATAATATTTTTGTTCTGTCTTGTCTTCTAAATTCCCACTTTGTCAGCATCCAGATCTGAAGAGGAGAGAAAGATAGGACTGTCCATTAACCTACAGAGTTCTGCTAGCTAGGGAGTAAATATTACATTTTCAAATTCAGAAATGAAATAGTTATGGTCTTACTGCAACAAAGACTGTTTGCTTTGGCATATACAGACAAGGATCAAAGTATTAGATAACAGTAAAGTCTAACAACTTTCTCACTTTATGGAGGATAGAGGGGGAAGAGAGAGGAACAGAGAGAGAGAGAGAGAGAGAGAGAGAGAGAGAGAGAGAGAGAAATATTCCAAGTGTATTATCCTGTTAATATTGGCTTTAAGTATCCATCCATCTTTCCATCCATCTGTCTGTCTGCCCATCTGTCCCTCTATCCATCTGTCCATCCATCTCTTCATCCATCTATCTCTGCTCTCTACCTCTGTTTCTTTGACATTCTATCGATTCCGTTCATTCCCTGTTGAGACAATGTTAACTATCAACTTGATAGAAGCTAGAATCACTGTGGAGATACACCTCTGAGTGTGTGTGTGTGTGTGTGTGTGTGTGTGTGTGTGCCTGAGTGTATCCTCTTTGTTGTGTTAAGTGAGATGGGGAAGATCCATCCACAATGGGTGGTGAGCACTCCCTGATTAGAACTGTTGAGTGTATAAATGGAGAAGGAGGACTTAGCATCAGAGTACATTCCCTTCTCTCTGTTTCCTGACACTTGGTTTCATGTGACTGGCTAATTGAAGACCTGGATACCTTCAGACCCTTACTACAGTGGACTGTAACTTTCTCCCATAAGTTGCACTTGTTGAAGTTTTTTAATTTTTAATCACCGCTACAGATAGAGAAAACTAAATCATGAACCCTCTTTATTTGGTTCCTATGTGCCTTAGTTTCCATGTGTATTTTCATTTCTCACTCACTTTCTTTTTGTTTTTACCATCTAGTTTACACTAAAATCTATAATAGTCAGTGATCTTGATGTGAATCTAAACTTTTTGGATCCCTCCATGTGGCCTCAGGCAAATGAATGCAAATGTTTAAAACCTTTCCTTACCCATTAAATGGGGATTAAAGTAATTCCATACAAGATTATGACAATTAAAGTGATGAATCAAATATAAAAAATTGCAAATGATGTAATTATATTCTACTTAAAATGTAAATAAATTTACCTAGAACATAAATTGAAAAATAAAAATAAACCAAAAAACTGAAAATAAAATATAAATTAAAAATATTTAAATTAAAAAACACTTGTAAGCTGGGCAGTGGTGACTCATGCCTTTAATGTCGGCAATTGGGAGACAGATGCAGACAGATCTCTGAGTTCAAGGCCAGCCTGGTCTACAGAGTGAGTTCCAGGACAGCCAGGGCTATACAGAGAAACCCTGTCTCAAAAAAACAAAACAAAACAAAAACTTGTAAAAGCTGGGGAATTTGTCTAATATATAAGGCCTATTTTGCTTTTGTTACATGAAGAAAGTAAGGAGTTTTAAAATCTCAACCACTCAGTAACTTAAGGCACTCTAACAGCCTTGTTTATAGGTTTAATGCAACCATAAACCAGAGCTGTGTCTCAAGAATTTTAAAATACAATCATGATCATGTTAAAATTTTGCATTTAAGCTTTCAACCAGTTGCCTTACCATTATCACCATAACATACTGAAGAAGGGCACACTGCCTGAAGTCACAGGTTGTTAAGTGGCAAAACTAATTAAAGAATTCATGCCTTCCATTTCTACATTCTTACTTGGAATTCATGGCAATGAATACAAATCATCTTTCTGCATCATAATTATTTCTCCCCGGTCTCCTTTACTATCACCTCTCCTTCCCCTCCTCTTCTCTCTCTCCCTTCCTCCCCTTCCTTCTTCCCATCCTTTGTTCCTTCTTTCATCTCTCCACCTTTACACTTCCTCTTTTTCTTACCTTTGAGTTCCAAATTGGACTTAACATAGCTGATAAGAAAAGTGAAATTTCTTTAACTGGTATGCAATTTTTAAAAATAATATAATTTTTATGTATTCATTATATATTAAGGATCTACAATATTTTGAGTCATTCACAGACTTTGTAAAGCAATACTGAACTGAATAGAAACAAATCTTGTCCTTTTGCAACCTAAAGTAAGAAAGATGGAAACAATATACATATTTATGTCAGAGCTACTTGTTTAAAGGATTTAGCCACTCATGGTACAATAGACTCAGACACCCATTCAAGAGAGAGTTAAGTATGCAGAGACCTGAGAATTCCAAACAAGAAAAAATACCTGAAGCAGAATCCAAGAATCTAGGACAGGAGGAAAGGCATTTGAATGGGATGTGTTTCAATATGTAGTTAATAACAAATGAGAGCTAAAAGTAGAAAAGAATATGTGTGAACTTGGTATTGTGGGAGATTGCCAGACCTGAAGTCCTAAATTTAAAAGCTATTTGCATGAGTCCTTACCTAAAAATGTAAGTCTGACTTTGATCTAAGAATCGAATACCAAAAGGGAATCAGAAATCTATAAGCCATACCCTTGAACGCTCTGTGATTCAGACATAAAATGATGTATTAAAGAACAATGAGGAGGTACAAGAGAAGAAGAGTTGCTTAAAACCCACATAAAGAATACAGTATGAAGCAGAGGGGAATGGCTCGATAGGATACAACTACACTGTCTTTGAAATAAAAATGTCTGAGGTGTCTGACTGAAGGGCTGTACTGACAGAGAGGTGAGAATGTAGAGACAACTTTTGAAAAATACAGATATCAAAACAGAAGCCACCCCAAGTATCAATGCTTGAGAGATAGATGGTCACTTACATCTTTTTATTTATAAATTCCTTTCTTTTCTTAGTTGGGAGGTAGTTTATTGTATTTGTGAACAAATGGGAATGGTGACCTGCTAGGGGAGAGTAGTTCAAGTAGGAGAAAAATGAAAGAGAAGCAAACAGAAACCCTTTGAACACAGAAGAAGGTGTACTAACGACTTGGTTCATAGGTAGCAGACAATGCCATGTCACCTTAGCTGCAGATACCACTGGAAACAGCATCAACAGATGGATGCCTTTTTTTTGTTTTTTTAAAGTTCAGTGAGAAGTAGGATAATCATAGGAAAATGAAGAGTATCATCAGAAATTTAAGGGGGCAGGCAAAATTCACATGCTCAAACTCATCCTAGAGATTAGAAGCTTGAGTGGATTAAGGCGAAAGCAACAAAACTGGACTGGGGTGAAAGGTCACACCTATAATCCCAGAGCTCTGAGTTTGAGTTATGAGAATTGAGAATTGGTCACCAAATAACTGCTGTGGTGAAGTTTGAGGAACACAAATCCTACCCATAAACCACGTTGTTGGCTGACGAACATGTGGCACAGAAATGTAAAGAGCTGACATGGATTCTCTGTACTTCAAACCCTGGTAAAAAAAAAAAAAAAAAAAAAAAAAAAAAAAACTAGGAAAAAAAGATCAAGACCCTTGAGTCTAGGACCGAGTCAGCTCTCATGTGTGTCGGTCACTGTGGGATGAAGAGAGGACAGATTGGGGATGTTATACCCAGGTCCCCTCTAATAGCACAAAGAAGGCTTGCTCTGCTCAATGCCCATGAACAACTCTTCTCACATTATTTTATGTTCATAAGTCGTAAGTAAACTAATAGATAAATAACAAATAAGTCTTAATTTCTTAATGTTACTGATAATATCATTTTGGGGGGGGAGGTTTGGTGTCATCCCTATCCTCTCTCTCTCTCTCTCTCTCTCTCTCTCTCTCTCTCTCTCTCTCTCTCTCTCTCTCTCTCTTTTGCATTGCTAGTGATTAAGACCAGGGCTTTATACACAAACAATAAGTGTCCTATCCCTGAAGTACAGTCCCAGCATTGGGGATCAGCATTTTTTCTTCATTTTTATTTATTTTGAAGCTTACTTATGAAGAACCTATCATATGAATAAAGCATTTAACATTCTATATGCTCATGTTTCATATTTTGTAAGTATGTTAAGACTTCAGTGATCAAGAAATGATTTTATTTGTAATTGAAGCATTAATTGCAAGGATCTAGATATAAGTGGTTAGACTACCATTGGACAAAAGACTTTTCCCCTCATGACTTTAGTAGCCAAATGAGCAAGAATTTCTACCTCTGCCATAGATTCTAACTCTTCCTTTATTAGGTAATTTATTACAACCAACTGCTGAATGGAAATTGCAAAATGTATATGGATTAGAGCAGAAATATTTACCTTAGCCTACAAGTTTGTATACCATTTCATAAGCTTTCTAATTATATAATTTTAAAACATAATAAGAGGAGTCACAACTGTGAATATGTGGACTACAACATAAAGAACCTGTTTAAATCTAACTCAACAAGATGAACAGTAGCTAACATGGGTTGGTACAAGATAGAAACAACACTCAACTCACAATATCAAATACTTGCTTTCCTTCACGATGATTTAACATTTTGCCATTTATGGATGTGAATTTTTTTCTTATAGGTTTCTGTGTAAGTACAAAGCTAATCCTTTACTTCAAACCTCATTCCTATTGTAAATCCCATTAATGATTATATTCAGATCAATTAACCCTTTTCCCTACTGAAAACCCTCTTTTGGGAGGCTGAATAGGGATTACTGGAGCAGATTTTAAAGTATTTAGTACAATTCTTTGGTTTATTTATACCCTTTCATATCCTTTTAGAACAACACCACTTTAAAGTAAGATTCTAAATGTATTTTCCATGATTACAAAATCCACTCTTGTAGGGCACACAATAATGTTAAAATCTATTGGAATATTCTTGATGCTTCTATCAGAACATGAGTCTAATAAATGAGATTCCCTTTTCAATGGCAAACCCACAGGACTATTTTCAATGTACAAACCTAGACATGCTTGGGAAGAGGAAATTTTAACTGAGGAATTGCTTTTACCAGAATTACCTATGGGCATGTCTGTCAGGGTATTTTGTGACTGATAATTGATGTGGGAGGACCTAGCCCACTGTGGGTGGTCCCAACCCTAGGCAGATGGTCCACAGGGCATTAAAAGTAAGGTAACTCCGCAATGCAAAGGAAGTATGACAGTAAGCAGCATTCTTCTGTGGTCTCTGCTTCAGTTACTGTTCTGAATTCTATCCATAAAGGATACCTATAAGCCAAATAAACCCTTTCCTGTCCAGGTTGCTTTTGGTCATCATTTATCACAGGAAAGGAAACTAAACAAGGGCAGCTGTCCACTTGGTTAGATCTGGGATCTACTGTAAACCCAGAGATATGCCTCTTGGTGTGGTCTTTAAGGCATTTATGGATAGCATTAACTGAAGGAGGAAGACCCTCTCTCCGAGTAGGCAGAACACAGAGTATGGCCACAGTTTAGGTATTAATAGGTATGGGGGGAAAGTAGTGTTGCTCTTGAGTGTGACCACCCTATGGCCATGGCTGCCATCTTTCAGTGATATGACAGCCCACTTTCTTGGCTTTCTAATGTGGAATGAAGATCAGCCGCTCTGCAGCAATCTTCCATGCCTTCAGCACCAAACTGGGATTTCTGAAGTCTCTAGCCTCTGAGACTGAGGGAATCTACTGAGTTCTCTGGACTCCTAGTGTGTAGATACCCATGGTTGGACGATAAACTCTCCATCAGTAAACCTAATCAAATGTCCACTCCCCATGAGGTACAAATTCATTCTATGTGTTCTTTTTGTCTAGAACATCTTAGTACAAGTCATTACATGTAAGTCAGAGGGCCTCACAGACAATTATCCTTAAGCTCATTGACAAATGTTGGCAGCAGATCACCCTTGGAAATATCAAATTCCTTGTATTGTTGGCTGTTAATTACTATCGGGTCCTATCCAACAGTCAGTATTTCCAAGGTACGTGTGTTGTGAAAAGACAGGACACAAGTGCTTTTGAATTCATATATAATTTAGAGTCCATCGCTATAGCATCATTTGTTCTGGATATTAGTGTTAAGAAGGTTGACTACAGCAGCTACGATGCCAAGGCATCTGTGCCTCCACTGGAGGCAAGAACAGAATGATATCACATTGAACGTTGCTTGAATGAGACCTCCCCACCATGTGACACCAAGTGAATGATAGCTGCCTCCCTATAATCCTTGCTTACAGGATATGATATTCTGAAATCTTACATTTAATTAGAACTGTTTTGAACAGAGTCTAAAATCTTTATTTCCAGTACATGAAATTCTTCAGAGGATTGAATCACATCTGTGAAAATTTCTGAACTTTTGGTCTTGCCAAATAGATCATAAAACAAATAACTCTGAAGTGAGCCACGAGGAGAGCCTTGATCCACACCCTCTCCCCTCAGGGTGAAAACAGGGTAAGACAAATGAACAAGTTTGCCCATGGGTCTTTGATAAACATTTAACTTAAAAACTCACTATTTTGGGTATGCTGGAGTGAAGGCCAAGCAGGTAAGAGCACTTGATCACTTTTGTAGAAGATGTGTTCCATCCTCAGCCTCTGCAGAACAGTTCATAATTGCTTCTTACTCTAGTTCCAGGGGATCTAATACTTTCTTCTGGATTCTATGGACTCCTGTGTGCACATAGTGCACAGATATTTGTGCAGGCTCACACTCATATCTAAAACTTTTGTTTTTTTAACAAAAAGTTTAATCCTAAATGCATAGACTTTAGAAGGATCCTACTTTGCTTTAGATTATTGGCACTTTGATTATTTAAAACTCCCTGTGCATTTGTGTGTGTGTGTGTGTGTGTGTGTGTGTGTGTGTGTGTGTGTGTGGTGTATTCATATGTGTGGAGGGAGTGAATTTGCATTTTAATGAGTTGTGAAGCTCAACTGTCAATGTTGGGTGTCTTCTTTTATTGCCCTTCACCATATATTTTCAAGGCAGGTCTCCTATTAAATCCGGTGTGAGCCATTGTGTCTAGACAGGCTGGCCAGCAATACCCTTAGATTCACCTGTCTCTCCCTCTTAAGAACCAAGGTTACATATATGCTGGCATACTGGGCTTTAATATGGGGTCTAGTGATCTGATCATGGGGTCTCAGACTTGCATACTAAGCACTTTATCCATTGAGCCATCTCCACAGATATTCTTTTCTTTCTATTGGGGATTTTTTGAAACTCAAGATTCCACCAACATTATTGGGTAGGTTTGTATTTACTTGTAATGTGTGATGAATATTTCCTTTAAGTTTTTTTGCATGGATTTCTATAATTCATTGTTTTTAAAAATCCCATTCAACTATTTTTTAATCCTCTAATTTGTGATCATCCTAAAAGCAACTCTGGACTTTTTTTATCTACACATGCTACATGACTGTGATGGCTAAATACTCTGTATGGAAGCAGACTAAGCTGACTATTCTTTAAAAAAATGGGTGAGCCTAATCAAATATAGGGAGTGGGTGGAAACAGGAGTGAAGCCATGAGGACCATCAGAGTGAATGGAAATATGCAATCTCAGGGGATAGGAGGTGGAGGGAGCCCTCTTGAAAGCACCAGAGACCTGGGAGGTGAGAAACTCTCAGAACTCTAAGGGAGAGACCTTGGATTAAATGTCCAACAGTGCGCAGAGAGAATTCTTACAGTCCAACTGCAGTAAAAAGACAGGGCATCAAGTGGAGGGATGGGGTTGCCATCCCCCAGTCAAAAAAAAAAATTCTGACCCAGAATTGTTCCTGTCTAAATGAACGGTAGGGAGAAAAATGAAGAAGTGACTGAGAGAAAAGTGGTCCAGTGACCTGCCCAACTTGGGATCCATCTCAAGTTAGGCTCCAAGGCAGTCCCATAAGTAGACCAGAAATCTCAACAAACTTTGACTCCTTAGATCTCTCAGACACTGAGACACCAACCAGGCAGCATACATGAGCTGGTCCAAGGTCCCCAGCACATATACAGCAGAGGACTGCCTGGTCTGGCCTCAGTGGGAAAAGAAGTGCCTAACCCTTGAGAGTCTTGAGGCCCCAGGGAATGGGAAGGATTGGCAGGGCAGGAGAAGAACATTCTCTTGGAGACACAGAGGAGGAGGAATAGGATGAGGAACTGTGGGAGGGCAGACCTGGAGGAAGGCAACAACTGGATGGGAAAAAATTAAAAGCAATATATATATATATATATATATATATATATATATATATGTGTGTGTGTGTGTGTGTGTGTGTGTGTGTGTGTGTGTGTGTGTGTGTGTATACATACACACACATATATATATATATACACATATATATATATATACATACATACATTCATACATACACATATACATACATACATACACACTACTGGATGATATCCTAGATTTCAAGTCCTCCTTGAAAAACCCAAGATTTCACTTGTTATAAGTCCAGTAGTGTAACTACATTCTTTCGTAAGTCACACATCTCTGCTATGGTTCTTCTTCACAATGATGCACCAAACCCATTCCTAGTGCTCCAGGAACCCTGGACCTATTCTTGTGCTTGCAAGCAGATGAGAAAAGAATGATGGGAGAAAAACACAACTACCCCTTTGTGGGATATTGCTACAGCACACCTGTAACATGGTGTGTTGGCATTTGTTTGCTCTCCATTCAAACTCTTGGCTACTCAGATGCATCCTAGACCAATGACAAAGGTAGAGTTCATTCTGATTTGTCAATGGGTGAAAACATACTAAAGAAGAGATAAAAGCCTTTAAACAGCATTTTTATGCGAAGAAGGGATTGGAGGAATGGGAAGGGAAAAGCTGCAGCCTGCCTAGGGACCTCCTACCATGTACTCAGTTTGCAGTCAGCTTTGTCATTTGGAAATGTTTCTCCTGCATGGCTGGGGTGGTGGACAAAGGTAGCCAGTTTGCTTACTTGTTGGTTCATTTGGCAGCCACAGTTTCTCTCTTTGCCACCTCCCCCTCCCCCCATACACACACCAATATACCAACTACTTATCTCTTGCTTAGGCAATACTCAGCCTGCAATTTGTAGAAAACATACTACAGTATTTGGTTTGATGAAAGACCATTGTGTCGGAGTCACCATCCTGGTTAGTTTATCCCCTGTCCTTCATTCATCAATATGCAAACTCTTCTAAGAATACTTTCTGGGTTCAAATTTTTAGGTAGCAGATATGTAGAAAGGCTGTGATTTGGACTTTTGAAGACTTGTCAATTCTATTAGATGTGCTAATGAAGAACTGAATTAAAATAGAAGCTGTAGCCAAGACAGGAAAAAAATTCTGTAAGAGTGGGCAAGAGAAGCATGGGGAGACTCTTTAAAGTCCATTAACATATCCCTTTATTTTTGTTCCTGACAAAATAAGATGGAGAATTAGGGGTGGGCTTGGTGTATCTTTGTGAAGAAGAACCATAGCAGAGATGTGTGACTTACAACTTAACACAAGCTAGTGTCATTTGAGAAGGTCTTTCAACTGAGAAAATGCTTCTGTACATCTTGCCTGTAGGCAGGTCTGCAGTAAAAGTATTTATATATATAATCATTCATGGCAGAGGCTTAGCCCACTGTGGGTATTACCATCAATGAGTAAGTTGTCCTGGATGTATAAGACAGCAAGCTGAGTAAGGCAGGAGAAGTGAACCAATAAGTAGAAGTGCTCTATAAATTCTGCTTCAGTTCCTGCCTCCAGGTTCCTCCTGTTTGTGTTCCTCCTCTGATTTCTCTAAAAGATGCATTATAAGGTCTAAGATCAAATAAACGCTTTTGTTCCCCTTGTTGAATTTGATCATGGTGTCTATCACAGCCATGGAAAAAATACTAAGTCAGTCATGGTTTTTCTTTGTTTTAACAGAGGCAGTGTAGTGGCTTTCCTGTAAGACTCATAATCCAAGCCATCAAGTTGAGATTGAGACAAATGACTCATAACGCTCAAACTTGTCAGCCAGACTCAAGCCACCAGCAAACAAACCACAGAATGCATCTTCTTGCAGCTCAACCCTGGAGGTTATTTTTTCCATGATGTAATAGAACTTTTAGACGCCTTTGAAAGAAAACTCACTAGCAGATCTGTCCTACTTGGAGTGTTAGTGAGATCATCTGCACAGGCTGAAAACGTGTCCTGCGGGGACAAGGGTTTTGATACCAGAAACATTAGTTATGAGAGCTGTCGTTGTTTCTTGCAAGGAAGAGAAAGTATATTCACACTAGGTCATGTGTAAATTCATGCTGTTTTTACTGGCTCTTAACCCTTTTCCTTCCAGCAATTGTTAAGTTCCTCTGCAGTCGTATATCAGCCCTTGGGTATGTTCTCACCAAGGGTGACTGTTTGACGGTAAGGCCTCTCTCGGTAGCCCAACAGAATAGAAGTCAGGTCATGCAACTGGTTCCCTGGAAATTACGTAAGAGAGATAAGTACCCTGGTATTTCAGAAAGGAAATTATGAAACTCTCATCAAACATGGATTCATATACTCTCTTAAACTCTCCTGTGAGAAAAAAAAAATGTTCTTGAAGGGGTCTTTAATGGAGTCTTGGATAAAGGTTTTTGCAGGAGAGAGCTTCAGGTCTTAACTACTAGAAATAGACTACAGGTCAAATTGTCCTCAGAGGGAGACCTCGAAGGGCATCAGGACCCAGGAGAAAGAAACTGAATCTGTCAGTTACTAGAGGTCTTTCTTTATTCTGTTCTACATTTCTTTATCCCTCTCCTCTTTCTCTTTGCTCTGCTCTCTTCTTCTCCCCTCTTCTTTCCACTCTTCGCCAGCCTCCTCTTCCCCATCCTCCTTCTTCTCTTCTCTTCCTCCTCCTCTCCTGCTTCTCCTCTCTCTTGCTTCTCCTCTCTCCTTTCTCCAAATCTTACCTATAAGTCATCTCATCAAAAATTGTTTTCCATTATGATGAAACATTCCCAAACCAATCTATTTTCATCCCAGGCTGAATTGTTTCGTCCTGTGAGTCTGGCTGTGTTTACAGTGTCAGATGTGCCTGGTGCTTTTCTGGCATGTCCCATTGACACGTGATGGTTTTGGATGAAGCTTGAATCATGCAGCTATTGAGCTTCATTTACAGGAATGCAAAAGTATAGTCACAGTAGTGCATAGAGAGCCTTACCTGGATCTCTGCTACATTTGGGGTTTTATTTTATTTGGGTATGTATTAGAATAACGCAGGGGCCATGGAGAGGGGAAATGAGTGGAGGTGAGCAATGGACATGGAAGGAAAGAAAGTAGAATACTGCAAGCAGGAAACGAATTTCTGTGTGCATATCGGCGCGGGAGGACCAGTGACTCATTCTGAGACCAGGATTAAGGAGACTTTTATAAATCTCCATTTGGTTGCCTAGATTTTGCAACTATGGATACAGCAATGGTGACTAAGCTCGAGCCCACAGCGCTAGCTGACATTGTGGCCAGGCAGATGTCTGATTACTCCTCGAAGGAAATAGAAAGAATATTGTGATTGTGTTTTTCTCTATGGGGTCTGCCTGAGCTGTCTGTCCTTTGCGTGTGTGTTACTGACAGGTTGAAATCATTTAGCCTCAGAATTTGGTAGGTGATTCAGCCTTCCAAAAATTTCTGAAGGCGGTGTCAGTATCTATTTAGAATTCTTCACACTTTCAATGTAGAAGAACTGTATGCACGGTGGGTGCACTGGGTTAGTAGGCGACTTTTAAAGATGCAGATTGTGAAATGTAACTGGGCTTAAAAGCATCTGATTTCCATGAAATCAGATTCATGGAAGGACATTTCTCAAATGGAGAATCTTTGAGCTGACCTTTTTTTTTTCTTTTTTTTTGTCACAACATAACATTTCAAATCCAAGCTTGACGGTTTCCTTTCCTTTATGGGGTTTTGCATCACTCTCTCTCTCTGTCTCTCTCTGTCTCTCTCTCTGTAGTCTCTCTGTAATATATTCAGTATATCCGTTCTTTAATGTATATTAAAAAGGCATCCCATTTTTATATAAAAATATTGTACAGAAAGAGCACTAGCTTTGGGGTTTGACATTTACCCGAGTGGGAAATTCATCATTTCTCAGGAAGCTATTTGGAAGCACGACTGCATGTGTTAACACATAAACAATGTTTAATCTCAGCAAATGTGGAAACTAGTTCTCCTAATTGAGTTCTGTTAGCTAAGGTGCCTTAACAGTCACCATGCTTCTTCATGTATTTCAGCAGGCTGGCAGGGAAATGGCTATCAGACTGCAGAAAAGGCATTATTTATAGTGTCAGTTCCTGCTTTGCTAAAACGTGGTGACTCAGTTATGCAAACCACATGAAAGAATAGACTGCTGTACAAATGAACGCTTGCAAAGAGATCGTTGTTGATAAAATACAATCAGAAGCTGGAGTGCTGGTGATAGAATGTAAGTCTGTTAGGAATTTAGAGTTCACTGCTAACCTCAGAAACAATTTCTGCAACACTTGCTTATGTGTGGGACTCATTTAAATGTTACGAACACTTAAAATGGAGACACTTCAGCTCGAGCATGAGTACAAGAGAAGAAATTTCTGGATTTGATCTTCATAAGTCTATTAAAATATCAAAGTACTTATAAAATGAGCAGTACTGTTATTTGAAATTTTAAAATAATCTCGTCCTGTTACAGTTACACCGCTACCACCAGTGTTGTAGGTGCTAATTGGGTATAGCTCTTTTATTTTGTACAATTGCAGTGCCCACTTTAATGGGTGCAGCTTACACAGAAGGACCTTGGCTCTGGGAGGAAGGGTGCTTGGGGTATGGAAACGAGTCAATGCTAGAGAAAAAGCACAGATGCTGATAAGGCTTATTTTAAATGGGAGCCAAACAATTAGAGCTGCATACTGTAAAAGTCTGAGTCTGTGTGTTTTAGAGCCATGGAAAATGGCTTATGGAGAAGTAGTAAGTGGTTATATGGAAGTCCTCTGTGTTTGCAGAGTTGCACTAATAGGGATACCATGAGGGTTGTACCCTGCACAGTGCTGTGCAGGGCATGGTAGATGTTAGATTTGTATCAGCAGATTTAGAATTTGTGCCATCCGGCTCCAAATAGTCTTTGTATCTCCATTTGTTTTTGTTTTTGTTTTTAACTCAAAAGGGGGATTTTGGAAATTAGCAAATGAGAGAACAACATAAACAAGACACAAAACAGGAAAATAATATGCCATGACTTCAGTCAGGGGCCATAAATGAATAAATAAACGCCAATCTGATTCATTGTTCCAATTTCCCTGCACCCACCCTTGGTCTTGTGATTTGTAGAACTCATGCTCTATGAAAAATTAACTGTCAACTGGTTGTCCTTGTTTATTTAGAATCTGCCCAGTCTGTGTTTCAGTGAGTTCCTCTTAAAGACCCTCCCTCTCTGTGTATGTGTGTGCATGTGTGTGTGTGTCTGTGTGTGGTGCATGTGCACATGTGAATGTGTGTATGTGTGTGCATGTGTGTGGTTTGTGTGTGTTGTGTATTATGTGTGTGCATGTGTGTTGTGTGTATGTGTGTGTACATGTGTGTGGAGGTGTGTGTGTGTGTAGGTGGGAAGTGGGTGTGTGTATATGTGTTTGCATGTGCGTGTGTGTGGTGTGTATGTGTGTTGTATGTATGTGTGTGTAGGTGGAGACTGTGTGTTGCATGTGCTTATGTGTGTGCATGCGTGTGCATGTGGGGAGTGGGTGTGTGTATGCGTGTGTGCATGTAGGTGGGGAGTGGGGGCTTCTGGCAGGCTAGTTGCCCATGTCCATTGTTCACCTTCACTGTTTCTCTAGTTTGATGTTCTGCTTTGAGACAGAGTCTCTCATTGAACCTGAAGATCCCCAACTGACTAAACTGGCTAGATAGCTAGCCCCAGTGATCTCCCTGTTTCTGCATGCCCAGAGCTGCGATTTCAGGCATGTGTTTACCATGCTATGTCCAGCGTTTTACATGATCACCGAGGATCTGAACTCAGGTCTTTATGATTGGAATAATGAGACTTCCCTACTGGGCTGTGTTTGTAGCCCCTATGCACATTTTTCAAATATGAACCATCAACTATAAACTGCAGTTTGCTTTCCTCCTTTGGTTAGTTTGCCAGCCTATATCTTTGGGCTTGCCTAGAACATATTTCTAGGCTCCTCGAATGCTTACCCTTCATTCTTTATTGTGACATTTAGTTGGACATTGCAGAAAATTTTTAACATACATTGAATTTTCAGTGTCATTAGATACACCTGTAGTATAAATAGCTACCATTATTTGGGTCATCAGTATGTTTCATGCATTTCAAATATATGATTTCCAATACCAGTAAAAACTTTTTTTCACAGATATTAAGTGGCTGACTCAAATTGTAGATTCACACCAGGGTGACCTGCTTTCCCCGAATCTCTGTGCTGCATGGGATTTGTACCTAGTGTCAAAATCCCATAATTTAAAACTTATAATTTAACATGCTTCACTAAGGTAATAAGTATTGAAATTAAGATAGTTTTAAGGGTTCATAACCTTTGACCTAGTCACCCCAGATCTAGAAATCTACTTAAAGAAAATGGAAAAGATGAAGATAAACACAGGTTACATAGTGTTTATAGCAGATGTTTAACTTCTTATTTAACTAATTTCCATAGTGTTTAAACCCAAAATGAATACAAGCATAGAAGTCTCAGGCATAACTGTCATTCTTATGTGTTATGAACACAAGAAGTATTAAGAAGTCATTAATTTGCCTTTTGGTGATTTTAATTGCACCACAAATTCTTAGGTGGTGGCACATGCCTTTAATCCCAGCACT
>NW_022196911.1:107335361-107345903 GCF_008632895.1 Mastomys coucha
AAAAAAAAAAAAAAGAAAGAAAAGAAAAACCCATGTGCTCTTATATTTAGTTAATTTAATTTAATGACTAAAAATGATACAGAAATACAGGAGAAGGGAAGAAAATCCTGCAAAGCTTATATTTACCCAAGAAATGAGGTCAGGACTTCCTGCACTTTTCTCATTTTCCAACACAAATCTATATCTTACTTTCCAATCTTTTGGATTTTCTGTGTATGAAATTTTACCTGCACGCGTGTCTGTGCACCTTGTGAGAAGAGTAACCCTCACAAGCCAGAAGAGGCACCCAACGCCCTGGAACTGGAGTTACAGAGTGTTGTGAGTCACTGTGAGGTTGCTGGAAATTAAACCCAGTTCCTCTGGAAGAGCAGGCAGGGCTCGAACAGCTGAGCCGTCTCTCCCACTCAACTACATTTTCAGTTGGTTTTAAAGTCACTTTATTTTTTCACAAGGAGCATGAACTGTGCTTGTGAAAAAAAAAAAAAAGCAGCAAGATAGCTGCGTCAACATCCTAAAACCCAAGCATGCAGAAATCTAGCCTTTCTTTCCAAAGTGTCATTACAGTATGATGGATTGGTTCAAACTATATTTTATACTTTCCCTGCAGCCTGGAGCATAAACTGTCTCTCTTCTTTGATGTTAGTCAAAGCCAAGTTGGGTGAGTCTTATGGTGTTCCAGTGAGCTGCTTTCAAAGCAAAGAGGCATCATTTTAAGTGTGTTAGACTTTGGATGTCCTTGCTGATGGTAACGGAGGTTATTTTGTACTATGTGAAGGAGGGGGTTGAGGTGCCAGAAGCCAGTATCTCTTCTGTAGATATGTATCTTCTATAGGCAACCGAAGGTGTTTGTGTCTCTATAGAACCAGTTTTCTCTAAGAGCGTTCCCTTGCTTCTTTTCCCCCCCCCTTCCTCCTCTCTTTCCCATTTTCACACTCTCCCTGCATGCACATGCATGTGACGCTGAGCCACTGTGTATCATGCACTGTGACGTTCAAGGGCAGCGACAACTTCTTCTTGGGAAGTTCTGTCTTCCCTGGCTTCCGACTGATCTTCTCACTAAACTTCCACCGCTCTTATCAAGTGATGGCACTAAGCACTAAGGCTTGCCTGTCCCCAGTGGCAATAGTGATGACACAAAATAATGAGCATTTTTTTTTCTCAGCTGGATGCTCCTCAACCAGTGACCTGTGCTGATGGCAGAATGACCCAGTCTAATAAGCTGCCATTCGTGTGGAGAGGGGGAAAAGCAAAGGGTAGAGGTCTCACTGTCTTGGAGAGAACCAGTACTCCACAGGTAACATGAAGAAAGCAATCCTTGTAATCACCGTGTTATAAACAGTAAGTGAAGAGTCAGCCCTGTGATGAATTTGATATTTTCAGAGTGTAATTGTGTCACCTATCTGAGATAAACAAGGGCTCCCAGAGCATGACAGAAGAGCTGATTTACTCTGCTCGGGAAGCAGAGGCTTCTTAGAGAGGAGACCCATTTGTTATTGGTGTTAACAGATTGGGTGGGAACTGAGGGCGTCTAATAATACATCATCACGGTTAGGCAATGACATTTGCTGAGAGTCTGACTTTGCTTGACATGTGCCTATTAACACCCAAATAGTTATAACCACAGACACCTCTTCCCTCGGAGTCTTCCTGAACAGTTCACTATTAAAACACCACAAATACCAAAGCCTTTCATTGCTGTGCAAAGATGAAATAGATGTCTTAGATAAATCCAGAAAACTGACCAAGATAAGGTAACTTGAGGTTTGGCATCTGTGCAGAGTATTTTTAAAAAGAAACATCTTTAGCTGTGTTAGATCATATTTGTTTCCCTTTGCCATATATTTTTAACAATCTTGGTTATATAATGCCTCAGCCTAGTGGAGATTGGAATCAAGAAATTAGACATAGCCCAGTGTCAGCCTGAGATATGCACAACACACTGTCACAAGGAAAATATTGTCAAGTGAAGGTTCTCTCTGATGAAGTTAGGTCTTCAAATAAGTTCAACATACATTTAGTCCAGCCATTTAATGTAGGGAAATGATGGCCCAATGCATTGCAGGTAAAAATTAGATAACATATAGTAATTATTATGTAACCATGCTGTGTGTGCTGGTGTGATTCTTTGCCTTTGCAAGAGGGTATTTGACATAAATTTTGTTCGTGGTCTCCTTCCATAGTGTTTGCTTCCAATGATTCTGGATTCAGGGTGACATGGGACATAACAGAACCAAGAACCTGTATCATAGTCTACTTATCTCATGATGGAAAGAAACAGAGGCCAGGTAAAGACAACCTTTTCCATGACAATGAAGTCCCATCTTCTAAAGTTTTTCCTACCACTAGCTAAGGACCACACTTTCTGCATATGAGCTGTGGAAGACATCTCCAATTCAAACCATAACCCTAAGCTACCATGCAAGCCACTTTTGTTTAAAAACAAAAAGAATTTCTATTTCTTTGATTCATTTCATCAGGGAACTGACTTTTGTGGAGACACACTTACACATTCACACACTTGGCTACGTGCCAATGACTGAGCTACAGTAACACATTTTGGAAGCCCACCTATGCGTGGGTGTAAACAAGCATATGGAAAATATATTCAGTAGCATAAGTGGAGCAAAATGAACTATGTGAGAGGCAGGTTCAGAGTGTCAGTGCGACAGTCAGAGATCTATACAGTCCTGAGAAAATATTCTTCAACCAACCAAGTTTCAGTTTTATAAAAAAAAGCCATGACATAAGACGCTGTGTTTCCAGGTGAGAGACACACGGAGAAGCATTTCCACTGTGAAGTGGCACAGGCAGTGCTCATGGAGTAAATTCACTCTTTCAATGCCTCTGAGTAGATAGAGACGCTTAAGAAGGATGTGACATTCCAAAATCATAATTACACTTGCAATTTCATCAACGTAGAGGGTGTGGAGCATCATGGGTACTCGAGGATGGGGACATAAACACAGTCAGGCGGCAAGTTTGCCTTTCTTATGCCCTCAGCATCCTCAATGCCAACGAATGTGACAAAAAGTTTTCTCATGGGCTTCCTTTCCCCCAGCATTGGATCACTGAAGTGTTTCGTTTGTTGTCTGTCATCTAAAGCAAAAGAATTGAACCCTGAAGGGAAAAAGAAGTGTTGTTTCTTTGAGTAGGTGCTGAGTAGGTATTTTCAAAGTCTATCAATGAAGATCAATATAAAGAACAAATATGATCATAATGGTAAGTAATAATGATTAAATGATTCGTTTTCAAAGACAAAGGGGATTTCCAATAAAGAGTCTATTCAAACTTCTGAAGTGCCACTTTAGGTGGCTTTGTCTATTGCAACTCAAACTAATATTCTGTCATTTATGTTATTACTAATATCATTATTATTGTAAGTTAGTGGTCCTTAATATGGATTTATAAAGATGCTAGAAGTTGTTGATTGTTTTCATGACTGCAGTATGAGTTTGAACATATATGGGCAGTGGACGTAGGAATGTGTTTCTGCTTCTTCAGGTGAGCGTGCAGGAAAGGCTTCTGCTTCCCGTGAGACAGTCGCTCTCTGCGTCACATGGCCATGCACAATCAGCCTTCTCATCCAGAGTCTGACTAATACTGGAGCTAATATTATAGATGGCTGCTGTGGAGGGACTCAGTAAGAGCATAATGGTCATTTCCTTGGAAAAATTTAATCCACAGATGGATCCCAACAACTAACTGCCACAATATTCAAAAATAATCTCTGTGTGTGTGTGTGTGTGTGTGTGTGTGTGTGTATGTGTGTGTGTGTGTGTGTATGTGTGCTAAATAAAGCCTAAGCCAACCTCAAAAAGGTAGACTTACTAGAGAAATCTGTGTCACTCTGCTCCAGAAGGAGCGTGTTTACCCAACCCTGATGCTTTGGCAGGGCAGATATTTCCTAATAGGGATGGAGCGAAAATCCATTTATTAATTAAAATGTGCAGTTACTTTCTTTTTATTTTTTTTAAATGCAGAGAAGCTATGCAAGTCTATCTATCAAATGCTGGACATGTTTTAGTAAAGATTAAAATCCTTCGTGTTTGTTTAACTAAACAATGGAGGGAAAGCTTCTATTCAAACTGCAAAGCTGCTCGTGAAAAATCTAATTTTCCTGAACTCTCTCCTTCAAGACAGCTGTCGTATGGCCTGTCATTTATTCAGTCCCTGGGAGAGGGCTGAGAGTAAAGTCTGTGATGGAGAGAGAGACTAGAGTTATTATTTTGTCTTCCTCTACAGCAAAATATACACAACCAAGCGAAGGCATAGACTGTTGTGCTCATTTTTTTTAATGATCTTCCCATTCTACGAAGCTGCCTTGGCCTGGAGTTTATTCATTTTGCTAAGAGTGAACTATTAAAATAAAACAACTGTAAAGTAGAAAACACTTCCCTTTTCTGGGGAGCTGGGCTATTACAAACAGAGAGCCTTACCTGTGGGGGTGGGGAGGTGGGGGGTCTTCCTATAGTTTGGAAAATTCTTCACCATCTACTTATGCAATGAGTCACAACACAGAAGAAAGGGAAAATAAAACTACCATTAATGAGCTGTTAACTCCTTCTCAATGCCTTGGCCAATGAAGAGTTAATTTTTTTTCCGTCTCTGGATTCTTTTTGCTTCAGGCTACAGCCTGGGTTCTAATATAGTCATGTTTGTAGATGTAATCCAAGCTATTTATACTTAATATATGATAAAGAAGATCTCCCTAATGGGAGACAATATTCCATTATACAAGGGTTTAAAAGGCAAGCCTCAGAATCGGGGTTTGATGGATTCAGCCTCAGCAAATCACATACCATTTGGATATCCAAACAGTCCCAGGGCTTGCACGATCCATCCTACACCCTCTTAAGTGTCCTGCTCATGCTAGGGAAAGAGGCAAGCTTCTTAAGGCAAAAAATGAAAATTCATGCACATTTCACCAGCACCTCCTAGGGGCCAAGCGAGGATGTGGGACAAGAAGGTGGGTATCCACGCAGCTACTCAGCCCGGTTCCTTCCAACACTTCTACACATAAAAGCAAGCGTGCCCTGCTCCTACCACCTAGAATGCGAAATATTTTTGTAGAAGTTGTTTGATGACTCAAGGCGGTCTTTAGGGATTTAAGTTAAAGGTAGGCAGGATGCTTTGGGGGCGCTTGAAACATAGTCATTAAACTGGACTGCAAACTCCGTAGAAGATAACAAGAAAAGAAAGGAAAAGACTCCTAAACGCATCATGCTCTTTTAAAAGCAAAGCTTTGCTACGATGTCAAAGTACTCAGAGATAATATGCACGCGCTTTACAAACACTCACTCAAGAATTCATTTATAAACTGTCAGGATGCAGGTGCTAACAGAGGTTGGTTTTTGAAGGTCTGTAATACTCTTCTTGCCTGGTTGCTGAGGAGGAGGACTGGGAGGCGCTGGAGCGAGGGCAGAGCTGAAGTCTGTAGGAGTTGCTGTTCCAGAGAATTCATTACTTTCTAATTGTTCTGGTTTTACATGAGCAGAGCGTGCCGGGCGGTGGTGGAGAGAAAGATCGAGGGAGGACAAGGCGAGAGGAACCAGCGGCTCCCTCCCTTCCCCCACACATCCCGGAGAAGTCCAGGAGCTTGCTTGTGTGTGTGTGTGTGTGTGTGTGTGTGTGTGTGTGTGTGTGTGTGTAAGTAATTCACCATCATTCAGGAGGAGAAACAGCTCAGTCAGACAAGCAATCGCTAGCACATCTAAATCTTGCTGGGTAGTGAGTGCGGGTCCGGGACCCTTTCCAGGTTTAATTTAAAGATTATTCGCGAGCTGCAGTTGAATACTCTGTGATGGAAAAGGGATGGAGGGAGACGCACCCCAGTGATCATTCATCCCTCCCTGCTGCAAACGGCTTTCCCAGGCACTGACACCTCTCGGGCCCTTATACTGGAACACGTACAGTCGGCCTTCACGGTGGAAAGAAACCGGGAAGTGTGGGTCTCAGAGAACCCAGTCGGAAGCTTTGCCCACGGCTAGGCTGCAATTAGGCAGCTGCATGGAGGCTGAGCTTCCCACCTGTTGCTGTCCCCTCTGGGCCGCGACTTCCTCCTCCTCGGCCCAGAGTTGGACACTCAGATCAGGCTAGGCAGCTGGAAGGAGGTAGAGGAAGCCACCGCAGGTTCCGAGGCTGGCAGAGCCAGAAACCGCGGGTGTAAGGATCCGCCTCCTCCTCCTCCTGGTGGCGGTTCCCGAGGCGGGCAGCGCAGCCTCCGATTGGCCAGCAGTGGGCAGGGGGCGGAGCCAATAAGACCGGTTATCACAAGGACCGCCTCAAAAGCTTCCAGGCTATCGCAGAGCGCACTGGAGCCCTGGCCAGCGCGCAGCCTTCCCGGCGCCGGCAAGCAGGGTCTTGGGAATTCTCACTTGCTTCGGCTCACTCTCTTTCACAAAATCCACTGGATCTTACATGCTTCTGTAACCCCCACTTCCACTCCATGTCCCCATGATCCTGTGCCAGCAACAGGTAAGGGCTTCTGTGTTTTCTTCCTGTTCTCCTCTCGGTTGTCTGTCTGTGTGTGTCCAGGGGCAATGAACTTGCGCCACCGTCCCCTACCCTACAGCTCCCGCTGCTCCGGAGGTGCGCAGTTGTCAGGCTGCAGTTAATGCTTTCCTCCCCGCAAGCTTTGGAGTCCCGGCTCATTGCCTATATAGTTTGTGTGCGCACCAGAACATCCTCAGAGCTAAAAATACTGAGACACGCTTGGAAGAGTTGAGCAATAGAAACAGATTTCTCTGCAGCATCTGTTTGTGCTCATAACTTCCAATGCACCAGCTGTAGGGAGATATTGGGTTTAGAGTCAAACGCGAGCCTGGCGTGTGGATTCTTCCTCTTATTGCGGGTGAGCGGGAGGAAGAGAAGGCTACTGGGGATTGGTCTGGCCAAGAAACTCAGTACTTAATCTAGATCCTTGGTGTTTGGGGAGGGGGTGTCCTTGCTACAAATACAGAACAAAATTCCAGAGTGAGCTTCTCAAGTCTCAAAGTTCCTTTGCAGAGAGAGAGAGAGAGAGAGAGAGAGAGAGAGAGAGAGAGAGAGAGGAGAGAGAGAGACAGAGAGAGAGAGTTGGATTTTAGCTTCAAGACCACAAAACTTTCCCATCCAATGTCAGTCTCCCCTAAGTACTTTGTTATTCTTAGTAATAATGGTGTAAATCCCTTATTTGCAGACAATGTGGTTTTAGGGATGCAATGATCTTAGCAACTTGATTCTGGGGCAAAAAGACAGCATCATAACGTGTACTCCTATGACAGCTTAGGGAAAAGCCAAGATAGGAAATGGGTAGTCGCATGTCTGCCTGGTTCAGTCTGTCAATGGAGAATTGGATGAAGCTATCCATTCCAAAGATTTTCACAAACTCTGAAGATATCTATCAGGAAATAAAGGCATTGCTTGAAAACCTGTTTTGGTTAAGCATTAGAAGAGAATTAATATATCTCCTTGTATCATTTGTTGTCTCTTCCTATTAATAATTAATAGGCAGTCATATTTCCTTTTGGAAACCAGCTCTGTATGTGTACTGTGAGCTACTATTACACTTGTCTTCCTCTTCTTGCTCACATCCAAGGGTTTTATTTTTATTTTCATTATACACTAGTGCACACACACACACTTCCCAATGCCCAGGAGAAAGATAGGTACTTCAAGTATGGTGGGAACAGTGACAGTCAGGGTCAAGGTCATTTCAGTTTGTTTTGTGCCTCTTTTTCCATATTGTGTTTTTTTTTTAAATTTTTTTACATTATTGATATCTGTAAAGGATTGTGTTTTGCATCTTTGTGAAATTACTTAAACAAGCAAACAAAGCAGTCAGCACCTTTCAGATACCTTTCAGAATTTGGAGTAGGTTAGAAGCTTGCCCCTACCCATCTTTACCTGAAGGGCTGTACCATTTTCAAAACGTTTAAAAAGATGTAAATTCTTGTTTACTAAACACAAGTTGTCCTTGGCATGTGCACGTGCCTAGAGTTGCCACAAACACTGCTTGTGTATCAATGTTAGAGGCAGCCCTCACACAGATATAAACGGGTGTCTCACTGCCCCCCTTGCACTTGTCCTTCCCCCTCCCTTCTGTTTACTGAGCTTCACAGAGGTTGCTCTGCAGCAATAGGACTCACATAGCAACTTGTGCCCAGAGCACTCTGGGGCTGATCTACATGGCGTCAGCTGGGGAATAGCTGCTCCAAGCACTCATTAGCAGACTTCTCTTACCCAGCACCTTTCCTTCTGCTATTTCCTGTCTTTAGTTAGAAACTAACTTTTTCATTGAGAGTCAGTAACCCTCTTATGGGACATTATGATGATCACTTATTCTTCCCAAGTACCTTTATCTGGTTTTCATGTGCTCTACTGGAGGATATATATATATATATAGGTCCTTGGTGAGAACACACACACACACACACACACACACACACACACACACACATATATATATATATATTTCTCCCATTTTTCCCTGCATATCCCTCCCTCGCTCCCCTCTCTCTCCTCTCTCTCCTTTAATATCTACCTAAGATTGAGGCGCTGAACTATTTTTTCCATTGCTTATGATTAAATTTGGATCTGCCTATAAATAGTCTTAACATGAACAGCAGCACATGTAGCCTCTCAATTTCCCAGAAATGCTTTCAACCTCATTGGTCATGGCCTGGGTGAAATTATTATTCATGTCCATGGAGGATAGATTTGAATCCTTAAATATTTGAGCTTTAAGGGGGCTTCTATATTATTTGCCAAATCCAGTATCGGCTCTCTACACAGCCTTCAGGGAGGCAAGATTATCTGAATATATTATGAGTTAGTTGTTTCTCAGAACATTTTTGGGGATAATATTGCATGGAAGTCTTTTTCATGAAAGTTTTTACATGGTGTTTTGGTGATTGCTACTGAGGAAGGAAAGGGGGAAGGAACCTTCTGCTTGTTTGAAGTCACTGGGACATGTGGATCTGTCAACAGCAAAGACAAGTGAACAATAAAGACAGTTCACCGGCCAGACTGTAGTGGGTTCTAGACTTCTGCAATTGAAAGTAGTTCCATAAAAGTCCGATGACGTATGACATGTGGGTGCACGTATGCACCCCAGTACTCTGTTTGGGGCATATGTGTTGAACATAGTGAAACTTTCCATTTCGGGGAAAGAAAAAAAAACAGTTATTTTTCCCTTTCCAGGAAGCACTGGTGAGACCTGAAAATGATGCTGTAGCATGTGGAACCCATTCTGCCATTAGCAATGGAAAGGGGACAACAACAACCCCCACAGTACATGCTATTTGAAAGGTTCCAAGTGGGGAGAGCTATTCATAGGAAACAGCTATTGTGTGATTTGTGGAATTCAAACAGATGTCCTAGGGTTGAGATTTTTGGAAAGTCTTTACTGGGCCTGTAGAGGTCACAGGGTTGTAAGGTTCTTCTGTGGAAAGGGGCAGGAGTCAGCTTGAAGAAATCTGAGAGAGTCAGTGCACGACGCCTAATGTTAATACAGGGAAAGGCTTCTTTTGAAGGGTGCAAAAGAATTTACTGGTGATAGTTTATAGTAAACTATTTTAAAGTCAGTTGTAGCTCAGATACATTCTTGGAAGGGACCCCTTTGCCCCCTTCCCAGGTCATTAAGGAAAGCACACCTGCGCTTGCTGCTGTCTCTGTGTTCACAAAACATTCGCTAACATTATGTAAGCCAACTCGTCTGAAAATGCTGTTAAAATATTTCTTTCCAAGTCCATGACGGTCTAGCCCTCTGAGGATTCTTTCTTCCTTGTCCAGTGCACTGTTCATGGGGAAGCAGGCAAAGCAGTGAAGCAGGTAGAAGGTTGGGGAAGGCACCAGATCTTCTTTTTATAAAGCAGCTCAAAGGCGTTTTCAAATCAAGCATCACTTAGATGTCAAAGGCTGACAAAATGTAACACACATTGAAATTTTCACCGATGACTAATCTCAAGAAAAATAAGGTGGGGGACATCTTGACTCTAACTCGAACACAGTGGTGGGAGAAGACAGACGACTATTAGGCAGCATTTCCAAAAACAATGCATATTGCCCCTTGGTAATGGGCCGAGTAAGGACAAATGGACCACTTTTCTATATCTGCAGCTGCTTTGGCTGAAAATGGTCTTGGTGACTGATCCATATTTATGTGCCTTGGGGGTGGGGTGGGGTCAAAACTGGAGTCCTCTTACCAAGGTTTCAACCAATTCCTGATATTTTTTTATTGTCCCACTTAAAAACAGGGCATGGATTTGGTGGTTTGAAAAGTTGGAAATCATTCTTAGTTTTTAGTTCTAGGCTATGTTAATATTAATCTACTCCTGGACTTGGTTAATGCAGATTACAGAACGAAAACACCTTAGACAATTTCTTAGGCATTCTTTCCTCCTCCTCTTCCTCCTCCTCCTCCTTCTCCTCTTCTTCCTTTTCTTTCTTTCTTTCTTTCTTTCTTTCTTTCTTTCTTTCTTTCTCTCTCTCTCTTCTCTCATTAGAGAGGACATGTAGGGTTTTTGAGTTTTTGTTTGTTTATTTTTTTAGGTTGTCTTTTTT
>NW_022196911.1:107345913-107350961 GCF_008632895.1 Mastomys coucha
GTAGCTAAATTTTACCTGGGGGCAGAATGAAGCTGTGGGAGGGAGCTGGAAGCCACTATTTGTTCATGTTAAGTAAAGGTGAGTGCCTTCTCCATAGGAACCAATAGCAAACAACAGCACTAGAAGTGAAAGTAAGCTGACTGGCGTTTATATGAGCTCCTTCCATTACAAAGTTGTCTCTGTTTGAGAGCACACAGCCTTGGACCCACATGAAATGAGCCCCTGCCTTATCTCAATCCGCTAAAGACCTGGGCCTTTGGCCCAGAGGTGCTTGCTTCCTACCCTGTCATTACACATGGCAATCCCATCTCTGGAGAATTTCAGGACTCATATTGCTAGGCAACAGAAGGGCTCTCTATCCCCCAGAGCAAATCTATGTCTTCAAGTCAGGATCCCTTGCATCCTGGGAGATGGTATCAGGCATTTTTCTGCACAGTGCCTGCTTCAAGTGTGTGCAGTTAATGGAGCAAGCTCAAACAGTGTCCAGAAGTTAGGATCTATTTCAAATGTTGCAGACGGCTTTCTGTCCAACATTATTACCAAAATAAAAGTGTCTGTGCCTGTCCATGTCAACCTTGTCAGCAAAGGCTGGGACATTCTCCCTTAACACATATAGCTGGATTCATATCCAGGCTGTTCATATACAATGTTCTCTAGACACATCCTACTGCCCAAAGCTGGTGCAAACCTTAGAATCAGAAGGACTCTTCTATTACCCTGAGAGCCTGGAAGAGAGTAAGAGCTGATAGGCAAATCTGAATTGTAGAATAGGCTAGATTGCTGACAAATGAAAAAGGAGCTGAAATTTCAGTGGAATGACTAGCAGAGGTACCTCATCTATGTTCAATGACTGTGATTTTTAAATCAAAATTTAAAAGAGCTTTTATAAGAAGAAAGAGAACTCCACACAATTCAATCTAGAGTGTATTTGTGTGTATTTTTTTTCTGTTTGTTAAGACAGGGGTATCGTTTCTCAAATCTAGGATCACTTCAGAAGGGAAATATATCCCCTTGGACCAGATAGGCAACTATATGAGCGTCAATAGTGGAACTGACCACATATTTCTGGAGTTTTCTGTTTGTTAAGACAGTAGGACTTCTTTAAGTATGGCTGTTTTGTAACGAATGCACTCTTTTCTTGTAGGACAAGTTCTCTGGATGTCAGATGAGTTACTAAGGTAACTCTGCTGGTTAAAAGAGCGCCAAGGTTCTTGGGAGCATCCATCTCTCCTCATTAAAAAAAAAAAAATTTTTGTGTGTGTGTCTTCACCGAACATTCAAAACTGTTTCTTCAAAGGGTTTTGCAAAAACTCAGACTGTTTTCTAAAGCAGAAACACTGGCGTCCCCAGCGGAAGCAATGGGCAGTGTGCGAACCAACCGCTACAGCATCGTCTCTTCGGAGGAAGACGGCATGAAGCTGGCCACAATGGCGGTCGCCAATGGCTTCGGGAATGGCAAGAGTAAAGTCCATACCCGACAACAGTGCAGGAGCCGCTTTGTGAAGAAAGATGGCCATTGCAATGTTCAGTTTATCAACGTGGGTGAGAAAGGACAGAGGTACCTGGCAGACATCTTTACTACCTGTGTTGACATTCGCTGGCGGTGGATGCTGGTTATCTTCTGCCTCGCCTTTGTGCTCTCTTGGCTGTTCTTTGGCTGTGTGTTTTGGTTGATAGCTCTGCTCCACGGGGATCTGGATGCTTCTAAAGAGAGCAAAGCATGTGTGTCTGAGGTCAACAGCTTCACGGCTGCCTTCCTCTTCTCCATCGAGACCCAGACAACCATCGGCTATGGTTTCAGGTGTGTTACGGACGAGTGCCCAATTGCTGTTTTCATGGTGGTATTCCAGTCAATCGTAGGCTGCATCATCGACGCTTTCATCATTGGCGCAGTCATGGCGAAGATGGCAAAGCCAAAGAAGAGAAATGAGACTCTTGTCTTCAGTCACAATGCTGTGATTGCCATGAGGGACGGCAAACTCTGTTTGATGTGGAGAGTGGGCAACCTTCGCAAGAGCCACCTTGTGGAAGCTCATGTCCGGGCACAGCTTCTCAAATCTAGGATCACTTCAGAAGGGGAGTATATCCCCTTGGACCAGATAGACATCAATGTTGGTTTCGATAGCGGAATTGACCGCATATTTCTAGTGTCCCCCATCACTATCGTCCATGAAATAGACGAAGACAGTCCTTTATATGACTTGAGTAAGCAAGACATTGACAATGCAGACTTTGAAATCGTTGTCATACTGGAAGGCATGGTGGAGGCCACTGCCATGACAACACAATGCCGGAGTTCCTATCTGGCCAACGAAATTCTCTGGGGTCACCGCTATGAGCCAGTGCTCTTTGAAGAGAAACACTACTATAAAGTAGACTATTCAAGATTCCATAAGACTTATGAGGTACCTAACACTCCCCTTTGTAGTGCCAGAGACTTAGCAGAGAAGAAATACATCCTCTCAAATGCAAATTCATTTTGCTATGAAAATGAAGTTGCCCTAACAAGCAAAGAGGAAGAAGATAGTGAGAACGGAGTTCCAGAGAGCACAAGTACAGACTCACCTCCTGGCATAGATCTTCACAACCAGGCAAGCGTACCTCTAGAGCCCAGGCCCTTAAGACGAGAATCAGAGATATGACTGGCTGATTCTGTCTTTGGAATATTTACTTCACTACACAGTCTGATGTTGGTCAGAGGTCCGAGACAGTTACACAGACCATGGTACTGGTCAAGAGGTGGGTGAAGGCAAGCAGCCACAAGAGACTAAAGCTAGCACAAAGGTTTCAAGAAAAGACTGTGAGCTGGATGACTGATGTAAAGCGCTTTGCAGGCCTCCAAGAGACACGACGGCACATATCTGTTGTAGTATAAGTTATGGGGTTTTTAATGTATTGTTTTGTGTTTTGACAAAACTTGAATATGCAGGCCAGCCTCGGTTTGGGTACATGACTTACCTGGAATGCTTCTTCTCTTTAGGGGAACAAGAGTGATTTTAATGGCATAACATAGGCAAAACTCTGCCTTAATTTTTTGAAAAGCTGCTAACTACATGAACACAAACTGTATTTTTGTTGCAGTGTAGTTTATCTTTTACATAACTTTAAAACGTCAGTGTTGAGCATTATTGAAAGTGCAAAGTGTGCTTCAAAGCATCAAGTATTTGGCTATTAACTGCCAAAATGAGAGCCTGATTTTCTGAGGCCAGTAATTTGTTTGCTAAGGTTGATCTCTCTATATATGTCTGTCTCTCTGTCTGTCTGTCTCTTCTGTGTCTCTCTCCATCTAGCTCTCGTTACATAATAGCATTATGTAACACTAGCCAAATGGTAGCCTCTGGGTTTTATACTTTTCTTTTCCACAATGCTTAAGGTTATCTTAAACTTTCAGTTAGACTAACTTAAATAAATACCAAAGACAATGCACATTTTTTTTTTGCATGTGGAAGTTATATTTTTAAAATGAAACAAAGCTCCATGGATTGTTTTGGAAATCCAGAGACACTATCTTGAACTTTAGCAAGATGTGAAACAGTCTATTCATTTTGCACTATAGTCTGAAAAGAACACCAAAGTCTGATCAATGTAGTGTGCTTTTGAGTCTGGTCTTTTGTGCATCTTATTTGGAGGGGAGGAGGGACGCATAGGTCACAGTTACTTATGCACTATACCAATATCTTTCATTCCCTGATAGGTAGTGCTCGTCAGGATAATGTACTCAAAGGGGGAGGGGGGACTTGGACTTTTCTGGGCTTTTCTCTCTTTGCACATTCCAAAGTTTATTCCATAAGATCAGATCGTGGTTCAACTTTTTTGGTAACCTGGCACCTTCCAAACCATCAACCAGCAAGAAAGATGAACAGATTTCAAATTTTGCAGCTGAGTCATAGCCTTGACTCCCAGGGCATTTCTAGTTCAGTGTCACATTAAGAAAGATGTCTGGCCTCTAGGCTTGTTCTTCTAAGGTCTCTGCAGAGAGAGAGAGAGAGAGAGACAGAGAGAGAGACACACAGAGAGAGAGAAACACACACACACACACACAGAGAACATGAGCCACTTCAATGTAACAATCCACTTTACAGGTGAGAGGGAAGTTGCCTTTTTCATGTCAGAGGGTAAGAGGGACTGTTTCAGTATTTTAGGTCTTAGTGAGCCATATAAACACAACATAATTACAAGCTAACGAGTTAAGAGTCTAAAGGGTTATTTTTCTCTCTGTAAATGCTCGTGATTAATGTAAGCTGGTCATTGTCTCTTGGAAAGTATCAGAGCAGGTTGCCAAGGACAAGTTATTTTCTAGAAGCCTCTTCTACCTATTCACCTGCCTTTATAAAAACCTCTCTCCCCTCCCCCAACTCTCGCTCAATAATGCAATTCTCCCTCCCTTCCTTTCTCTTGGTTTTAACGTTCTCTACTTGTAAACCCTGGGGCTGCTAATTTTCCTTTTTAGTTGGCGTCTCAAAATCAACTCTCTAATGGTATTACACCCTAATATGCCATTAAAAATCAGCTTGTTCTGGAACCACGTATTTTTTTCGATTGATGTTTGTGCCGGTCTGTGGCTTGTGAGCCTCTATATCTGGATACAGTGCCTGTAAGAAACGTTGACAGTTTCTGCTGTTTTCAACTTTCTAAGTCGATGGATTTGAAAACTGTTGGTGTTATGGAAATCAAGAAAGAATTGTCGAGAAAGTGGTTGTTATTGTACATCTGGGTTTAAAGGCAGGGTTGCAAGTTGCTTAAGGAATTGGCCGGGTTGGGGACAGGGAGAAGTCACAGGAGAGAAAACAGACTTGCTTCTGTCAGTGTGAGGCTGTGGAAGGCTCCAGATGCTGCTATTATGGTGATTTGCAAAGGAAAGTAATCAAACCAAAGAGTATTCAGTGGAATGTCAATCAAACGAAGATGCAGTAGAGCGTGGGGGTAACAACCTGGACTGACCCCAAACACACAGTACTACCACTTACAAAGACTTGAGTTATTTGAAAAGGGTAGGGGCGGGTACAGAGACAAGAAAAGTGGGAGGGGAATCTTTCTTTTTTTTTCTT
>NW_022196911.1:107350971-107358773 GCF_008632895.1 Mastomys coucha
TGCTTAAAAAAAGAAACCATCTAAAATTTCTGGTGCATAGGTTTGTTTTTTGTTTGTTTGTTTGTTCGTTTTTCTTTTTGTTTTTCAAGAAAAATTTTGCAGAAGCTACATTTTTAAAGTGTACATTTTATAAAGTTTATCAGATATTTTCATATTTAAAGCCAAATGTAAATAGAAACCTGTAAAGGAAAAAAAAATACCCTAAGAGGTATAACTACCGCAGTGAATTCTGAGAGCTAGCACCTATATGCTACCGGTTAGCATGGTTTTAGCAGATATTACCTGCCCTTTGAGGTTCGATTTACTATGTTCTTCTGTTATTTATTTCAGCATGGACTGTTCCTTCGAGAGCTTTTTTTGTAGTTATTAGCATCTTTAAAGTTACAAGCTTTAAATGGCTTTTTGTTTTGTTCTGCCAAGAGCCAAGACATAGGTAATGCATGGCATCTCTTCCTGCATTTTTACCTTCAGAATAATCTGTCTTTATTGACTGGGCCTCCAGAGCTAGTGCACACACTACCACTAGCATGCAGATGGGGGGACTCACCTTGAACATCTGGGGCTCATCCCCAGATGCCAGTTGCTTCTGCCCTGCAAGCAAATCCCTCTAGGATGTATTCCCTTTTGAAGAATGTTTGCCCATATATGAATGGGCATTATATATTTTTTTTTGGAGGGGGGAGGCATAGATTCCTGGTTACTCTATTTTTAAATAAAAGGTAGACAAACTGAATTCTATTTTGATTATTGAGAAAGGAATAGTTTTCTATCCCTCTAAGAGTATACTTGAATCAGACATTTTTAGAATGTCGTAGAGCACTGTAGTCATTTCTAAATCCCTAGAGAAGTTTGTTTGACCCTGTTCCTGTTCTGTTAATGCATTATTCCTCTTCTTTCACTTCCCCTCTCCCTATATATTCCTTCCCTAAATCTTGATGTGTCTCTGATAACCTTGGTTCCCCAAAGATGTTCCCCTTGCAGATAACAAACGTCAGCTTTTAACTTATAATCAGCCACCCCATAAAAGCAAAAAGCTCATCTCGAGGGGTGGGTTAAGCTCCTTATCACTCTGTTCAATGATGTTAAGGTGGAAAGTATAAAAGTGTTGCAGTATAACATCCCCTCCCACAACCTTCAGCAAACTAGAGTTTCTTTCCTAGAAATGTTAGGTTTCAGCTCTGGGCTCTGGTGAGTTGAACGATCGTAGCCTTTGACAATCACAATAGTTATTATTTTCCCATTTGCCATCTGTTTTGTATCTAAAGTCTTCCTATTGTACTGCACAAACCATGGGTTGTATATATTTTTTATATATTATGTCTTATTTTATTATTTCTAAATAAAAATTGAAAATAAATTTGTGGAAGTGTCATTGGACCTCTCCTTTGATCTCTATAGCAACATACATGTTCTCAGACAATGGGGCATAAACTGTGACCATTTGAATGAAGAGAGCCATAGAAATTGACTGAACACACAGGTTCAGGGGACTGGCAGATTAGTTTAATCCAAGTTAGAGGAAATCAAGCTTATATTTTGGGTTGGAGCAGAACAGTTTAGAGGATAGGAAAGAGAGAACAAACCAAAGCTAACAAAAAAGAGTTATATTTTGATTACTAACTTACAATGATTATATTTTCTTGACTCCTGAATACAAGTAGACACTGCCTTGCATATTATTTGTCTTTTCTTCTTTTTAAAAATGATTAAGGTTGTGTCTCATGCAGCTAAGATTGGCCTCTGACTTAGATATGTAGCCAAGAATGACCTTGCACTTTTGATTTTCCTGCTTCTATCCTTGTGCCTTGTGATGAGATTCCAGGTGTGGGCCAGGAGGTCTGGCTTATTTGGTGCCAGTGATAATACCATGTGGGGCTTTGTGTATGCTAAGTGATCACTCCATAATGGAGCTACACCCCCACTATTTCATCCCATGACTATCCAAAACAAAATCAAGGCATTATTGTTTGCCAATTCTATGAGAAACCAAGAAAGTTAGAATGAACTTTAAAGCTAGGAAATCAACAAAGACAGGACTTGAATTCAAGTTCGATTTGCTTCCACTGTATTACATATTATTTCACAACACATTACCAATGCTAGATGGTCCCTGAGAAAAAGATTCATTCTCTCTAACAAGTCACAAATAAAATATTTTCCAAAGCTGAAGACAGAAGGGAAACTCTCATTCCAAAATCTGTGATATTTTTTTCTATTTCTTATTCTCAGCAAACTCTTTCAAATGTGGTTCTGAGTTCCTGGAAAATATTAAATAATTTCATCTTAACAGCAAAATTCTGTGGCTCCTGTTCTATCTCCACTTGAGAAACACAGTGACCAAGTCTTGGAGAAGCACTTGCTTGAGGTCTTAGCTAGAAAGCCAAGGAGGGATAGGACAAAGCTCTCATGGTAGAAGGTTCTGGAGCTGAGATTGAGACCTGAGCATTTCAGCACCAGCTCTTCTTTTTGTCCTCTGCTGCTGTCCCTCATGGGTTTGCAGGGTAAGAATTATCATCTAACCTAAGGCCCTAGTACCTTTCAACTTTCATATTCCCCTACACACACACACACACACACACCAGGAGCAAAGGCTAGATGGAATTGGCACCTTACTATGAACCTTTTTTTTTTTTCTCAATTCCTCCTTTATGATCTGAGCATCTAGGAAGGAGAGCTCATTTGCAAGATGTAGAATCAATGCGTGTATAAACATCAATTTGGGGATCTGCATATATTTCAAACTTCAGATTCACTTCAGTTAACTTCAAATAACTCAAGCCTGTCTCTTCTAGGCCAAACCTCAAAGCTCTGCCACTCAGCAAACAGCAGGTACCTCAGACACTTCTGCTTCCCCAATGCTATGGGCAGCCAGAGGGCAACAATGTTCCTGTGGTTGAGATGGGCAAGCAGGACATGCCACAATAAAGTCAGGACAGATGCAATAAAGACCCCCATCTGTGTTTATACTCATTGATTTATTCCTCTGTATGTCTGCACATATGTGTAAAACTTTGTATGCATTCAGATATTTAATATAATAATGGCCATAAGTAAGCTTCCGAGTTGAATGTCAGAGAGGTTTTGCTGATCAGCCTATACAGTCAGCCCGCCCCAGAGCCAGACTCCCTAGGCCACAGCTCTTTGAATAATATTTATGAAGAAGAAAATATATTATATGTTTTATTTTATTTTATTTTATTTTCCAGGAAGAAAAGGGTTTATTTCATTGTACAGCTTACAGTCTATCATGAAGGGAACAGGGCAGAGTTCACAGCAAGGAACTCAGAGGCAAGAGCTTAATCAGGGGTCTAAGAAGAACACCGCTTACTGGCTGGCTCCTAATGCTTGCTCAACCTGCTTTCTTATACAACCCAAGACCAACTATTCAGGAGAGGCTCTAACTGCAGTAAGCTGGGTCATCCCACATCAATTATTAATCAAGAAAATACAAGACAGACTTTCTCACAGGCCAATATGATAGAGGCAATCCCCAACAAAGGTTCTGTTTTCTCAGATAGCTCTAAATTTTACCAAGCTGACAAATAATAAAAAATAATAATAAAATAAGAAAAGAGAAACAAATGAACAAACAAAAACAACCTAGTACAAAGTGTTGTATTATCTTCAATATCTAGCTTGGTTGTGGTCTTTCTGTAAGTCAGGCTTACTCCATTTAACTTTCCAGTTCCACCCATTTTCCTACAAAAGCATGACTTTACTTTTCTTCTTGTTTCTTCTTTTTTTTTTATGTATTGTATTTTAGAAGCTCACTTTAGCTCCAAGAAAATTGGTTAAACTAACTGGAGTTGTTCTTGTAAAGCTACATAGACACACACATACAGAGGGAGCACCGCCCCCCCACCCCAGAACCCACCACCTGTGTACTTTGAGATCTGTCTGATGTTTTCCTCAAGGACCCTAGTGGTTCCATGACTCAAAACTCTAGCTAAGGTTTGTCCTTAAGAACTTTTAAAAACTTTTTTTTTTACATCATCACTGGCCTAATCCCTTTAAAATAAAGATGGACTGAAATGATCTGGGAGTTTAGCTCAGAAATGAGCTGAGCTGATGGGACCCTAGGGTGCTGAGCTCTCATAACTTAGGTGGGGAGTGTTCAGTGAGAACTGGGAGGGGCCAACTCTGCTGACTTGAGGAGTTGTTGACTCCTGAGAAAGGGGGACAGTTAAAAAAAACCGTGGAAGAGAGGAGATTAAGCCAGGTGAGCTTGCTCCAGCATAGGAGAGTTACCAAATCCCAAGGTTAATAACATGAATAATTATACATAAGTGGCTCTCTCCAAGTAACTAAAATGTGTAGCCTGGGGGATATTCATTGTTTGGAGGGATGGTTTTCTTAAATTATAATTTTCTCCCTGGTTTAAAATAATATATATTATTTACCATTTTCTTTGGTTACCGAAGCTAATGTGATCCTTTCTTCATGGTGACATCTAAGCTTCTACATGTCTTATTTGCTGTGAAAACATCACCTGCTCTTGCGTCCGCTAGCAGAATTCTCCTAGCACAATTTAGGCTTTGGTTCTTATCTTTTGAATCAAAGAAAACAGATTAACACACTGCTGTACTGACCATACATTATAGCATCAGAGGTGTTGAATCATCAATCCCTTTGCATACTGCAGAGGCTGTAGGTTATCAAGAAGCTCTGCCAGAATAGCAACAATAACATGCAAGTCATGAAGTCCAGGTAAAATGTGAAAGATACAGTTCAAACAGCAACTTGGGATGATTCTAATTCTCTTCTGAAACCTTTGGTTTTCCTACCCCACATCACCATCCCTCCTGTCCACCCCCTTTCTTTCTTTCTGGTGCTGGGTACTGAATCCAGAGTCTTGCTCATACCAGGAAAACAGTCTACCACAGAACTAAATTCCATCCCTATTCATCATTTTAAGTTTGAGGCAGGCTTTTACTAAGTTGACGGGGCTGGCCTTGAATTTATAGTCTATCTGCTTCACTATTGAGAGGAGCTGGGTTTACAGGATCATAAACCTGGGCCAGGGGTTGAAGCTACTTCTTATTTCAGGTTTGTGGTTCTAGTCTGAGATATTGAGCCTGTTCAGAAATTTGGCTTCAAGAACATTCTATTCAACCCAGCCAAGAGGAGCAATTACTGTATGTTGTGGGTATTGTAAAGTTTTCTACAATGTATTTGAGTTCAACAGATTACTATTTCGAAAGTGGTCAGTATAACATTTTTTACTTTAAAATTAAGAAATATAGCTGGGATTAGAAATAAAAAGTATAGGCATGACGATAAGTAGTAATTCCTCAGAAGCCCCTACTTATTTGGTCTCATGAAGATAAACTTACAACTCTTACTCTCTGTATTTAGAAACACTCACTGGAAAGCTAAGGGGTTTTAGAGTTTTTCAAGGCATGGATTTGAGTATTTATGCAACAATGCACTGGGAATCATTTTTTTTTCCTGTCAAGTAGATCTTTTAAATATGTGCTATTTTTACAATCCTTCCGGTTAAATTCTACAATGATGGAAATACATCAAGAACTTGGCTGATGTGACAAAGGTGGAAAGGTAAGATGACAATAATCAAGCTAGGGAGATGGCTCAGTGGGCAAAAGGATGAATCCCTTAGTCCTAATCCCCAAATCCCCCAGAACCCCCAAAGAAGACAGCCTATGAACACAGACTTCTACAGTCATAGCATTACCACTGAGGTGTGGGAGGCAGAAACATGAAAATCCTGGGGAGTTTCCAGATGGTCTAGCCTGGTGTACCCAGCACAGTTGTAAAGAAGACAGCTACCGTCTCAAACAAGGTGGGAAGTGAGCACCCACACTCACAGTTGTCTTCTGACTTGGACACACACTCAGTCTCATGTCTGTACATGCATTCAGCCACATGGATGAGCATGTCCCTACACACATTGTACACGTATGCTTTTAAGATGACAAATTATTATTGTTTTTACTTTTGTAATGCTCAAGCTAAATCGTTCATGCTCAGATTTCAAGTGCGGTTTTTGAAGGGCTGTGTTTCCTTGGTCATGTCTTAGCTTTCTTCATTCTAATGTTGGTTCAGATCCTAGATTCTGCTGGGGTCACTCTCTATCCCTGATCCCCAAAGGGAGGGCCAAATAGCTTTATTTGAGCATGGGTCCATGTAACAAACAAATGAACCAGTCCTTTTATAAATTTTGTTTGGTTTTTCACATTTTTTTTCTAAGACAGTTTTTTATCTGAAGCCTTGGCTAAGCATTTTTTTTTTTTTATGTGATGCTATAGCAAGAAGGATCACACTAAATAGCACGTAGGAGTTTATTTTAAAATATGTAGTTAGCTCCATCAAAAACCTACTTATAGTAACACATTATTTACCAATAGAGACATTTCAAAGGCAAGTTTATACACATCCTGAGCAGCACACTCTTGGCAAAAGCAGCCTCAGATGGCAACCACTCGCAGCCAGGTGAAGAGAGAGGAATAAACACGTCCAAGGTTTCCTCTGGTCCTCTTGGAACATCGTCTGGTGGACATGAGTTATGTAAGTCCTACTCTCTGCCGCTTCCAGAAGCAGTTATAAGTTGTAGAAGGGATCATCCCTTGAGTTACCCTCATTGTCAATGAGGCAGATGAAAAAGATGCCCCTGGGGTTGCCATAGAAACGGGAAGCAGCTTCCAAGCACCTTCTCCTTGCTGCATGCTCTTTAATTTCATCTGAGTGACTGTGTTCAAGAACCAAAAATAAAAAGTGCACAAAGATGTAATTATATAAAACGCTGTGTTCAATTATAAATACAGTATGTACCTTTGCCTCTGTCTACAGCTCACTTGCTTCTCTCTCTCTCATTTGAAGTCACTTGAACTCTTCAAGGGAGAGTCTCCATTTTTTTTTTTTTTTATTTAACTTAAGTGAGGCCCAGATTTGCCAAGATAAAAGAACAAGACTTTCTTCTTCATTTCCACCTTTGCCTGGCTTGTATTTGACATCTGTTCGGAGGTCCTTCTGATAATAGGGTCCCTTTACAGTGACTGCTTATGCTGGGCCATGTGGGTTTACTTGGAGCTCCTGAACTTGCTCTGCCGTTAGGCACTCTTGCATATCTAGATGTCTAGAACATTCTGTAGGTTTATAAAAAAATTTTTTTGTAAGCTAATAAAAAGTGGACAAGCTGAATGCCAAAAAAGCTATTAGAAGAGAAAGCCAACAGATTCTTTCTCTTTAAAAGAAAAAAAAAATCCTGTTGCTACTTGTTGTAAGCTGGTCATTTCACAATGGCGGGGGCTACCATGAGTACCTCAATGGTAGCTCCATTTCAGCCTGCACCTCGGAGGTCATGTTCAGGATGCAGAAACTCTGCTTTTCTTTGTTCACCTTTTCATTGGGCTGATGGATTAAAATTTCTGATAGGGAAAAACCAAATACCTCCTCTTCCTGATGAAGCAAGGCAGTCCGGGACCTGCATGTTGGCATCATTTAAAAGGCAATTGTGCCCAGGCAGTGGCTTCCTGCTAGTGATTTGCATGAGGTTGTGTGCACTATAGAATTCACTCTCAGAAGAAAATGCAAAGGTACAGGGTGTGACGGCTGAGGCAGGCCACAGCTGATTTGTTGTCTGTGACTCTGTCTCCTGAGAGCTCTTGATTGAAAAGGACTATCTAATCAGGGCAATGCACTGGGTCTCTCTGCAAGGTAAACAAGTCCTTTACATGAAGAAATATGAAAGGATTTTTTCCCTTGAGGACAGTTGGCAACCAGCAGGAAAGAATGCTGCCGGTTTATCTAGTACTATTTGGAAAGCTGGACTGGCTGTGTTCCTT
>NW_022196911.1:107361283-107370113 GCF_008632895.1 Mastomys coucha
CAAACCCTACCACTTCCTTTCATGTCCATGTGGTCCCTTTCTATAATTGTTATCACACATGTACAACCTGATGAGTCCACCTACCATTGTTTGGATTGGAAAGTACTTTTGTCTTTTTTAGAGATTCATTGCATTCTTCTTTCAAAAGCGCTCAGTCCCTCTGCTCTGATGCTCCCTGTTGGGATTCTACCCTCTAACTCTTAGAAGAAACCCTTTCTTTCGAATTTTCAAGATCTGGGAAACCTTGAATATTTAATGTACTGCTCTCCCCATTTTTTTCTAACCACCCGCCTCCCAGCTCAGCCACTTTGATCACCGACTTTTTTTTTTTTTTGCTAAATCTTTAATAGCTAGCTTTGAAGAAAAAGATATCATTGTGATGTGTGTGTGTGTAAAAACACACATATAAACTTATATAATACATATAATAAAGCCTACATTTTACCTTAATGAAGTCTTTAACTCTGAGAAACATTTCGCAAGCACCTTCTACAGGTTTTACCAAACAGGCTTTTACTTTTCCTCCATCCCTTTATTTGTATGCACAATGTATTTGATCACTCATCACAAAGTATTTTTTTTTTATCACCAATTCATCTCAAACAAAGATTCAGTTGAAAATAAGTTGCTTTTTACAAGTTACTTCAACAGTTTGAGTATCCTTGAATCATTTGGAAGTTGGGATGAAGGGGATAAGTTTTGCAAAAGTGCTTTATTAATTATAAAATGGGATCAGTGGATAAAGCGCTTGTTGTGCAAGCATGAGGACCTGAATTCAGATCCTGGGGACTCAGGTAAAGCATGAGTGGTTGTGGCATCCAGCCTACAGTTCCAGTGCTCAGAAGTTAATATGTGGGAATCCTGGATCAAGCTGGCTATTTGGACCAGCTGATTAAGACAGCTACAGTTCAAAAGAGAGAGATTCTGCTTCAATACAGAAGGTGGAAAGAGATCAAGAAAGACAGCTGCTGCCAACCTCACAGCTCCATAGGCATTGACATACACAGGTAAGTACATCTATATAGGCTTGCGAACATGAAGACACACAAGCACTCCTCATACTTACATGCAAAAGAACATACTGTTATGTATATGTTATTTACACATTTATAGAAACTTTTTTTTTTTCATTTTCGGTGTTATTCTTCTCTTTAACTTCCAGTTTCTGGAACTGGGGAAATTTTATTTTCCTTTTTGCAGAATGTTTTCCTAGCATCAGGTACCTGGATCTGGGATCACCACTGAGTATTCAAAGGTGCTCTTTGCGAAGAGCTCGCAGCAGAGTTAGGGAGAAGGAGAAAAGCAATTATAGTAATCTAATTTTAGATTTCTATATTTGTGCTCTGACCTTAGCAATTAAGCCAAAGGTCTCCAATGAAGTGTCTGGGAAGACACAGGCTAAGCATTCTTCCCCACAGTTGCCGAAACACTCCACCGCCCTGCCTGTCACGTTCTGTCAAACACTAAGTGGAGATTTTCTTTCTTACTTTTTCTTTTCCTACTTGTGTCTGTGGGATTGGAGCTTGCGCACCTGGACTCTGGCCCTGTGTGAAGGAAAGGCGTTGTTCCTGGCAAAATACTCAGTAGCAAGCCTATCAGATTACGGACTGGATTTCCTTTATCTTGGGGCATTGGATTCTATTCAGGGGGCAAGAAGGCTCGGATTTCATGTCGTTTGGACATGCTACCTGCTCCTTACTCTCGTCCTTCTGGAGAGAAGGTAGTCTCTAGGCGTACAGTCTACTAGGGTCAATGTCCATATACGAAAAGTATCCTGACTGCCAACTGTCTTGTTGAACAAACATGACCCTATTGTCCAAAACCACAACTACTCCCCAAGAGCATGAGATTGCTCCTTCCTGGAACTCGCATGGAAGTAGCATCCCCGAAGTGTGGCAAGGTTTGGCAGCATTTTGACCATGACACATTTTAACCAAGACACAGAGTGTGTCCTCTCCTTCATTTTGCCAATGAGGATATTTCTCCTCATCAGACTCTGGGGACTTTGCCCTCTCACTGGCTATATAGAGAGCAGTACTTTTCAGTATACATTGCTGCATTTTGGAGGGTCAATCTTTATCAGACTTTAATGTTTCAGACATCTTCCTGGAAAATCTGCTAAGAATGAAACATTTAATTTCTTTTGACAGACTTTTTTTGCAAGGAAAATGATATTCCTGACAGTTATGAAAAGGCATATATATATAAATATATATATGTATATATATATGCATCACTGTACATAAGGCAGGCTGGTAGGAAGACAGATACAAATGAGAGAGAGGGGGGAAGAGGGAGAGAGAGATAGACAGACAGAGAGACAGAGACAGAGTCATAGAGACAGAGAGGCAGAAAGGGAGAAACAGAGAGGAAAACAGAGACAGGAAGACAAGAAGACAGACAGATAGACAGACAGACAGACAGCCTGTCTTCCCTGAGGATCTTTAGTCTCACTCTCAGAATATCTCTTAGGACATTGGTAAGACCAGAGGACCAAGTCAGGCCTAAAACCATATAGACATCATGATTTGGGGCATTCAGCTCCATTCCTTTATCATGGCCTGTCTGTGCTCACATGACCTGAAAAAGAAGCAATATAGGGGCTGCAGAGGACTTGCATTTGCTCCTCTCATTCGTAACTTGCCAACTTGCTACATTGAAAACAAGTAGCATTTTTTTTTTTTGTAATACTTCATCCAAGATAGCATTGGACTTAGCTGGTTTCCTTTCTAATCATTTATTTGGTGTCTGTAGTCAATGTGTTGTCTATGACATTTCATAAGTAACATTTTGTTAAAATCCATAGGTTACAGTATTGTATAGGCACACCAGTTCTAAATATTTCCTAAATGGATTGCTGCAAGTTAAGTAGTGTTTGGAAGTATTTGCAAAATGGGTCCAGTTTGTGCCAGGCGTGGGTGGTACCAGGCCTTTAAAATCTACACACTGAGCAGGCAGAGGCAGGCACATTTCTATGACTTAGAGCAGGCTTAGTCTACAAGTGACTCCTGCAGGGGTGTATAGTATGAACCTGTCTCAATCACTTGATCAGTCAATCCATTTGTAAGTTCTAGTTTGATATATTGTTCTTGGGATTTCTACACATTGTAGTGCGTAATAAAATATAAATGAAACAGATTTTAATGGGTTTTATTTTCAACTTGATGGAAATTCTTTACACTTGCCTAAGGTGAAGCAGACACTATAGCATTAAGAACAGATTACAAACATTTTTACGACATCAGGACAGGAACTGTGGATTAAGCGGTGAGTTTCAGGAAATGGGGCAGGTTGTTAATTTGATATTGAACACAGCTGACTCTCCATCTGCTTGTGAGAGCCCACAGCAGCTTGATCTTCACTTGGTATGGCCTCACGTGGTCAAAGTCACCCTGGCCTTGAAGAGCTCCTTCAAGCCTGGAACCTGAGAGGGTCAGCAATCCTTCAACCACAGGCTGCCACCCATGACTCTGTGTGTGCACATGGGACTGTTTTTATAAGCCCACATGTGAGAAAGTGAGCCTACTGCAATAAATTCTAATCAGGGGCCCTCGGTACTTTCCCCATTTGTGACAGGCACAGGAGCCATCCACCAGTTTACCAATGACTGAGAAGCCAGGGCAGGTCCAAGTGAATTCAAAGGTTCAGCTACCTCTAGGTCTTGGTGTTGTCTTTGTCTCTCTCCAGAGGAGTGGAGTTTATTGTCTTCCTCATGTCCTAAGTGAGCATGGCAGATATTATTGCTTTTATCAGTGGTATAAATTGAAATAAAAATGCTTTCAGTATTTATAGGGCAGTAAAATACTTACACAAGAAAATGAGTGTACTTGTCAGAGACATGAAAAAGTGAATTAGGTTTAAACCATATACACAATCATTTGCTTAAGCTATGACATAGTTATTTATTCATTTAAAAACAGGCCAGGAACTTGCTTCTGTGTTGTTTGTTTGAAATCTAGTTTCAAACAAACCTGAACTTGTAGACCCTTTGCTCAACTTCTTGACATTATAGATTACCTGACATTTTTTTTAAAAAAAATTTTAGAAACAAAATTAAATGAACAAAGATGAAGATAAATGATTTAAGTATTGTTTTAAATTCTTTGTGTATCACCTTTGTGGTACAAAGTTAAAAGATAATATTTATAAGCCAGTTTTTTTTAATTAAAAGAAGAGCAGGTGTGGTGGTACACATCTGTATATCCAAGCTCCTAAAACTTGGGAGGAAAAGAAAGGAGAATCAAAGTGTGTAAGGCCAGAAAACACAGAGTGTACCAGAGTCTCAAGCATTCTGGTGCAATAAAGAGACAAGAGTGTGGACATGGAGGTTGGGAGAGATCTAAGCCATATCTGGATAACAAAATAAATCTCTATTGTCTAGGACAGAGTTTCCTTCTCTGAGACCTGTGACAGTATTTTCTGATATTTTAACATTTGTTACTAGTTAGGGGTATCGATTAAGCCCCTGCTCCCCAACAAAGTATCATCCAGGCTATCCTTCCCACAGTCCTGAAACTGGGAAAATCATTCTGGATTATAGTTAAATTTTCTCATCTATTTTTTAAATGTACAAGCAAAAACATGTATTATGGCAATTCCATAAATAAATACACTGCACGTTTACTACAATTACTCTTTTGCTATTATTATTTATTCCCCATCCCCATCCCCGTCTTTCCTCCTTTGCACATCCCTAGTCGTCTGTTCTATTCTGAGTCTGTTTCCAGACCCATCCTCCCGTGTCCTCCCCATCCTTCCACGTCCTCCCCATCCTTCCATGTCCTCCCCATCCTTCCATGTCCTCCCCATCCTCTCATGTCCTCAGAGTCCACGTTGAGAGATCAAATCTTGTCCTTTTGATGCTGGTTTATGTCACTTAACACAGTGATCTCAATTTGACTGAACATGGCATGACTTTCTCCTTCCTTGTGATTTATCTCCTTTGCTTTATCAATTCAAATATTGATGAACAGATGGTCTGACTCATGTCTGTTGAGAATAGGGTAGCAATAAAATGGGTGTGTAGAGATGTCAGTGGGAAATAAGACTGGGAAGGCATCTCAAGAGTTTTAGTGCTAGGGTCAGGAAGCTATACTCCAAATAGAAGATTGTGAATAGTCACTGAAGTTTCATTGGCTGAGAGAGCGATAGAACTATATTGCCTCTTAAAAAGACGAAGTGTCAAATACATAAAGTTGACTGGATGAGCAAGAGATGTGGACAGAGATAAGCATACCTGTTACAAGCCTGTGGTGATATTTAAAGTAATAGATAATGAGTACTTGAACTTCAGAAGACAAAGGAAGCTATCAGTTCTGGAGGCATTGCAGAAGGGGAGTCTCTATGACTTGGTAATTGTTTAGATTTGGAGAAAGAGTAAGTGGCTATAAAAGTCATAATATACATACATTGATAAGGAAAAAGGCCTGGTCCCAAGCCAGAGACACCACTCTTGAGGATCAGGTAAGTATCTTATAGGTGGACACGTCCAATTAGGTGCTACAGGGCAGGTAGACTTAATTTATTGTCTGTCGACATTCCTCAGCACTTCCAATTGAGTTGATTCCAAGTTACCATCCTCCTCTGCAGCAGAGCCATACCCTTCTCCTCTCACAGGGAGGAGGGTGACCCATGTGACTCTCCCTAGCCCTTTAACTCCTGAGGCCAGTTCATCCTGCCTCATCTAACAGTCCGGGAGTTCACTAAATGTCAAGCATCAGGGAAGGGTACTCATGCTTTCTTTATTTTTATTTACAACCAGTTGTGTCTGATTCTATGTGCAGTTTCCCTGATTCCAGAGCTGCAAAGTTTCGAGTCACACTTATGTTCTGGGCATGAGTTCACATTTATGTAAATCTTCCGCATGCTGCTACAGATCCACTCAAGCTGACTGCTCAGCACATCCCAACATGTATATTTGAGAGGTCTCCATGAATTACATTCTTTGTTTTAATCCAGCATTGACTCATTCTCATGGATTTACCATCACTCCTGCTGCAACTTGACCCATGGCTCTTTGTTAGCCTCATTACAAATGTCTTACTTTAGAGGGGGCACTTTGATATGCTCAGAAGATGGAAGTCTGGCTAGCTTAACTCCCTCTGACGTAGGTAAGGTAGCTCTGCTTCCTTTGCAGGGTTTTCTCATGTTTCTAACTCTACTGGATCACAGAAGGAAAGAATCTGGGACTTCAGTTTATTCCGATCATATTTACGTCACACAGTTTGAGTTTATGATATAAAGAAGCAGTTCTCAACTTTCCTAATGCTGTGAATCTTTATACAGTTACTCATGTGGTGACCCTCAACTATAAAATTAATTTTGTTGCTACTTCATATTGTAACTTGCTATTGTTGTAAATCTTAATATAAAATATAAAATCTCTCTCTATATATATATACACATACATATATATGTATACATACACATATATGTGTATGTATATGTATATGTATGTATATGTATATGTATATACATATACATATATGTATATATATGTATATGTATATATGTATATGTATATATGTATATGTATATACATATATATATGTATATAATTTTCTTTATTTACATTTCAAATGTTATCCCCTTTCCTAGTTTCCTCTTGGAAAACCCCATCTAATCCCACCTCCCCCTGCTCACAAACCTAGCCACTCCTGTTTCCCTGTCTTGGGATTCCCCAACACTGAGGCATCAAGCCTTCTCATGACCAAGGGCTGCTTCTCTCATTGATGTCTAACAAGACCATCCTCTGCTATATATGCAGCTGGAGCCATAGGTCCCACCATATGTGCTCTTTGGTTGGTGGTTTAGTTTCTGGGAACTCTAGGCTCAGTCCAATGGTTAACTATAAGTATCTGCATCTGCCTCAGTCAGCCGCTGGTAGAGCCTCTCAGAGGACAGCCATGCCAGGCTCCTGTCTGCAAGCACAACATGGCATCAGTAATAGTGTCAGGTTTGGTGCCTGCTCATGGGATGGATCCCAAGTTGAGCATGTCACTGGATGGCCTTTCCTTCAGTCTCTGCTCCATTTTGTCCCTGCACTTCCTTTAAACAGGAACAATTCTGGGTCAAAAAAATTGAATATGGGTGGGTGGCCCCATTCCTCAACTGGGGGCCATGTCTATCTACTGGAGGGGCCATGTCTATCTACCTTAAGTTTCTCACCTCTATTACAAAGACAGATTAGCCAGGACCGTTCATCTGCCATGTGTTTACCTTGGATGTTTATTATAATGGACACTTCTATCCCTCACTGAATCAGTGTTCTGAGTCATCACATCCTTTTTTATCACCATTAACCAATCTGTCTTGTGCATATTTATTTGATTGGCTTCTAGGTTCCAGTTCTTTCTTTAACTACTTCCACTTTCTTGCACAAAAGACATGATTTGCATCCCCAAGGTTCACAGAAGGGGACAGCAGATGCTTTGGGAATAGAAAGGAAAACTGGAGGGTAGGAGACAGAGAAATACACAAACACATCACCTAGCATAACACTTCTCAAGAACTGTCCCTGCCCTTCTTCCACAGTTGATTTTAATTTGAAATAGTTAACAACTGCTTGTGTTTGACAAAGGTCAAATCATAGACAAAATAAAGGCAGATGAGATGATAACAAAGAAAATGATAGTATTGCAGAATACCGATCCTTGACATTTAATAAAAAGTGAAGATTAATAATACCAAAGAATTCATCTGGCCTAGGTCAAGCTTTAATCTGTGCTTAATAGTGTGACAAGGACTTCCCTGGATTCCCAGAAGGGCAATTAAGAGTGGGAAGTGTAGAGAATTAGTTCACAGAGGCCTAAAAATGAGGACCATCTATACTTGTAAGTCTTTCACTTGAGACATTGTCAGCCACATTACTTCTTCCTGCTTACTTTACCTATCTGGAACATTCTATTGTCACGATTCAGATTTCAAGAGAGGAAACTGAAATAACATCAATAATAACAGTTTAGAAATACAGCGAATGTTTGCTGGGGGTCTTCTTAATCCAAGGAGGATATGCTTTTCCTAGATTTTATTCAGAAAGGGTCATGAGGGCTGAATTGGCAACTGGTGCTCATTGATTGCTACCTAGAAATCATCTGAATCCATGCTAGGAAGATGGAATAGACTTCCCAGCTTTGCACTTGCTGCACATAGTTACTGCCTAGAGGCACACAGACACACATGTCAAGGTCAGTTCAAGTTGTGTTTTCCTGTGGTGTTTCCCACCAAGATTTAACAATTTTCCTGTTGCATGCCTTCCCATTTAGAGAGTGTATGGTTATGAATTCCTGGTGGTCTGGAACTCACTGTATACAATAGGCTGGCTGCACCTGTACAAAGATCCAGCTGCCTTTGCCTCCTGGGTGTTGAAACAAAGGGTCAGGTGCCACCAGGCTGGGTTCATCTGTCCCATTTACTCTGAAGAAAGTCTCAGATGAAGAAGTGTTCATCCCTAGCTGGAATGAAAAGGCAGTTTGTGAATCCTACCATTTTAATGCTATTCCTTGAGAACTATGCTAAACTGCCAGTTGTCAGTTTCTCCTAAGCAATTTAAGGTGATTCTTAAACAAGCAGCATAGAATCAGAAATCAATGGAAAAACGAAGTGCTACCTCAGGTCCCATGAGGGGTGACTCCTGTGCTAATTCAACCAAACATCTAAACTGTCCAGGGGATGGAACCTGTTGTAACTGGAGATAGAGTTATGTGGTCACTGAATAGCCATCATTTGTATTCCATCTGATAATGGCTCCATGTGGGTGACTAAAGACAAATATATATATATATATATATGTCTATATATATAAATATATATATATGTATATATATGTGTA
>NW_022196911.1:107370123-107379436 GCF_008632895.1 Mastomys coucha
TATATATATATATATATATATATATATATATATATGGCAAAGAAAAATGAGTTTTCAAGATACTGATGCTGGGTTTGGCAAACAGGTCGTTAATTCCTCTGAAAGAGGCCCAGGGAGGCGGCAATTGTTCAGATTTCATTCTGGAGAACCTTTCACACATATGCAAATGCTCAAGAAGACTTCGCACTTAAGAAGGACTACTGTGGTGCTGACAACCCATGGTTTATCACCTGTTTCTGGCATTTAGGTTATCTCATCCACGTTTCCTCTCTTAATTCACCAAGAAGTGAATCATTTGGACATTTGTTATGGAAGAGGAGCTCAGTGATTAGTCCATGGACACTGCTGTTACAACGAAGATGGGTCGTGCTCTGTAAACTAAAGCTAAAACTTCAATAAGTGCTAGCTCAAACACTTTCCAGTGGCTGCTAAAGTCTACGTCGTTTTTTCCATGTTGGTGTCACACAATGAAACCTGAACTGGAACTTTTTCCATGCACTGGTCTTTATAAAGTGAATTTTTTTGTTTTTAAATTATTATTATTTTGCAGACTATCCCTACAGCAATGCCTTCATTTTCTAATGCGAAAAAGAGAAAGGAAACTTCTCTGATAGAAATGGATTTAAATGAACACACACACACACACACACACACACACACACACACACACACACTCTATTTACTTATCAGTGGCAGCTAACATGCTTTTCAGGTCTTTTTCTGTATTTAATCAGTTAGATGCTCAACATAAGAGCAAATGAATGGACCAGGGAAAACTTTGCTATGTGCTGTACATGTTTGGGAGCATTTAGAACACTCTCCATCCTCATTTCTCTACATTCCCTCTTTACATGCCACATATTTCAAATCATGTCCACCGTGACTACCTTGGCCAGAAGAAATTGAATCAGAGCTATGGCAAGAAACTTGCTCCAAATTAAATTACTAACAGGTGGTCAAACAAGGAGCTTTGCATTTATTTATTTATTTATTTATTTATTTATTTATTTATTTATTTTAGTTATTTTAGTTATTGGAGGCAGAATCTTGTTATGTCGCCCAAACTGTTCTGTCACCTGCTAAGTGGCTCTGGCTGGTCTCGTATTTATGAATCTTCTGCCATAGTTACCCAAATTCTGGAGTTGAAAGTATATCATATCATGTTCCAGTATCAAGCTAAGGATTTAATCTAGTTCTTTTAAGATATTAAAAATATGTGGCATTTATGTAGACTATGTATTCAACAAATGCCTCAGTGTGCATGTGGAGGTCAGAGGGTAAGAGTTTTCCCTATTACTCTGTCTTATGAGTACCCAGGGTCAAACTCAGGTTATCACAGGTCATTAGGCTTAGGACTCAGCACGTGTACATATTGAGCTACATTGATGGCCTCTAATGATTGTTTTCCTCCAATCCATCTTAAACATTATCTTACACTGCAAAGAAACATTCTTTGGTGACCACATGAGACAGGAAAGATTATATTCTCTTATATGAAGCGTATATGAACTGATATACATGCTTTTTCCATTTTTCTATTTATGTTCTACACTATATTATACATTTCTGGTTTTATTTGTCCATTGTTCAAGAAGGGCCTAGCTTTTGTGGGGAAAACTGTCTGCATTGTTGAGCTTACCTGTTCTCGCTTTCCGTGTGTGCATGAGTCCGGCTCAAGTGTTCAACATTTGTTTGTGCTAAAAGTGGAAAGTAATATAGGAGAAGGGTTGCTTTAAAAACTTTTAGGAGTGAGAGAATAAATCAGTGTCATGGGACACAGAGAGTAGAAAATTTCACTGTCCAAAATGCAGATGTTACATATATTCTACTTCTAAAATATTTGTGGCTATTTTATGAAGTGAATGATTATGAAGTTAAAATAATTATAGTAATTACTGGATGTCTGATAATCATTAAGAAATGCCTCATTCATTTAGTTGCTCTTATTTTTCATTTACATAGTTTCATTTAATTTAGATCTATTGGATAAATATTAAGTATGCTCCCTTACTTCTTGACACCCTTCAACGATGACATCCGGCTCCACAGCAGTAGGTATGATTCCTTTCCAAACTGGCTTGAGACCATAATGTTTACAGTATTGCCTGTATGCAGAGGGAGGAACAGTTACCCTAGGTGACACTGGAGTGTGATTCGTAGACTCGTATCTATTGAATCTGCCTGAGTAGCACTTCTAAAGGGGAGGCAAAACAAACGGGAATCTCGTGTGGCGATGTGCCACAGAGACAGGCAAGGCTGCGAAGTGAACAAGGAAGAAGAAACATGTTGCACAATTTTGAATGGTGACATGTGAACAGCAGCCGTGGTGAAAGTCCCTAACATCAGCCAAGCACAAGGAAGGAAGTCGCTCTCACAGTCCTCTATCTTTAGATCTTAGCCCAAAATGACTTTTAAAGAGACAGAAATCAAGGGTCCAACTGAAGATTGCTTTCTTGAAAAAAAAAAAAAATCACAATACTAACTTCTAAAGATTCCAAGTTCAGGCATGAGGCATGAAGAAGTGGGAAGCACCATTTAAGCATGTATAATGTCTCAGTTCTGACAAGCTTTGAGGGGGTCAGGGACCTGAGAATAAAGCCGTGAAGTATCTTTACATCTGCTGGTCTAACAAACAGAGTAGTGGAAAGAAAGCACCGCCTGACACAGTTCTGGGACAGAGAGCTTGTGGTGGTCAGCCTGGAGGCAGGACAGAAAAACAGAGGACCCGTTTCCATCTCTGGGACAGTCACCCATCTGAATACTGTTCTAAGGAAGGATGCTCAAAGAGACTGCAACTAAGAAGAGGTGCCAAACCCTACACTCATGGTTACCAGGGTCCCTCCCCTTCATCTTTTAGCGTTCCTTTTATTCTCTGCCTCTGGCACCAACAGTAGTCCACAGATGTTTAATGGAAGGGATGAGACATAAACAATTCACATGATTTAAGCAACTTACAATGTGGTGCATTACTATAGTAATTACGTTGTTCTCATCATAAGATTTTTACTGTTTATTGGGTTTAACTAATACAGGTTTCACATTTAAGAAAAAGCATATGTACAGGATTTAGTGCTAGCCTTGATTTCAGTTATTTGATGGTGGTCTGGAATTTATTTCCTGTAGATAAGGGAGTGATAACTGTACTTCACATATTTGGGGATGATTAAAAGAAAGAAAGCAAGAATGAATGGGGAAACAAAACAGGATGGGCAGGTAGAGGCACTTACTCTTCCCTATAACCAACTCTGTATTATAATATTATTATAATATTCAGGGATCCTTTCCTTTCTTTCCTTCCCTCCCCTTCGCTTCTCTTCCCTTCCCTTCTCTTCCCTTCCCTTTCTCTTCCTTCCTTCCTTCTTTCCTTCTTTCCTTTCTTCCTTTCTTTCTTTTTGTTTATTTTCCTGCAAACATCAGGAGCCCATGTGATATTCTGGCTCCGTCTGAGCCAGAAAGGTACACTGTGTTCTATGTTTAACTCAGTAGCAATAGCCCAAGTCTTATAGCACTAGCCTGAGTATCCCAAGAAGTCCTAAAATAATCAACACATATCACTTCTCTTTCACACTTCTTTGAGCAATTATGAAAAAAATAACTAAAGTAAGTTTAATTTTAACCCATAGGCTATCTTTAAACACTGGAGTGTAGGCTAGGAGAATATATATTTACATTTTTAGCTTCAAATATATATATGCATTGAAGGTATCTTAGAAATACATTACCTTTTAACTTATGTTTTCTAAAACTGATTATATGTATATATAATATGTGTGTATGTGTGCCATATAATACATGTTAAATAAAAGCTAGAGTGTTCTAATTTTTCCTTAATTCAGTTTTATATATGAAATGTTGATGATAATAGAATCAGCTATGTAGACTTGATATAAAAATTGCATAGAGAAAAATGTATATAAAGCTTTAAAACAATTTCTGGTGCTCTGTAGAGCTCACACCCATTTTAAATAAAACCCTAATTAATAATTATTTTGTCTCTATCTAAAATACTTTAAGATCACTTTTTAAAAACCATGTTACTTCAAAAGAGTAAAATCAAATCATGTTAACTGGTGGTTGTCAGACAAAGAAAGTAAGCCTCCATACGTGCGTAAACATGCACTTATGCATAAATACAACAAACTTTGACATACTCATGGGGGAAGATGATAGGGCCCCACCTGTACCAAGTACCATAGGCAACTATGCAATGCTGAGAATGGGAGAAATGGTCTTCTCCAGGGATGAGCACTCAGATTAGTGTCCCAGTACAAATGCTCAGCCCTGAAAAATATACATACAAGTAATATTATAGAGAATAATCAGGATATATTTAGGAATATATGGGTATAAATCCACATATGTGTATATAACAACAATCAAGGAAAAATTAGAAAGATAGCAAGAAGGGATATATGGAGCACTCAAAGGGAGAGAAATAAAAGTAAATGTGATGTAATTATATTATGATGCCAATTCTAGCATATATAATAAAATATAAACTCCAAAGTAAAGGTTAAACAATATCTTTAATAAAACCTGTGGATAAAACTCAGTTGGTAGAATGCTGCTTTGCCACACAGAAGACTGTATAAAACTTGGTCTAGGGGCTGGAGATAGCTCAGCAGTCAAGTGCATTTATTATGGCTTTTATAGAAGACCCAGGTTCAATTCCCAGCACTCACATGGAGGCTCCCAGTTAAGTAACTCCAATTTTAGGGGATCCAATAATTTTCATGGGAACTGCACACATGTGGTAATACATACATATGCACATACACATAAAATTAAATATATATGTGTGTGTATGAGTAAAACATTCACATGCATAAAATTAAAATGAAATGAATGAACAAACCAAAAACTTGCCCTAGTGGCACAATGCTGTAATCCCAGTCATCAGGAGGTGGAGGTAGGAGGGTTATAACCTGAAAGTCACTCTCAGATAGACAGTAATTTTGAAACTGACATGGTTTGTAGGATTCCATGTCTTGGTCATTAACATCATAACCATTACCATCACTGTTGTCATCATAAGTATCATCAGTCTCATCCTCAAGTATCATATAACTAAAGGCCAGTCTTGATCTTATAATTTGAAGGTATAGTGTATATTTGGGTAATTTTTATTTTGTTTTGCTTTTTATTTGCTGTTTCATCAAATTCAAAGTTGAAAGTCTTTATTTTCTCTTTCACTTCCCATGTGTGCATTCTATTCATTTGTTAAGGGTGAAGATGTCAGATTCTTGTTCTATTTCAAGCAGTGGCTAAAGCAAACTGTCTAAGTTAGGAAAATTGGAAAATGGATTCTTAGACAGCACATTCAAAAAAGTGGAAAGAACTCTTTGCAAAGATCCCTTGGCCAGAGAAACTGTAACATCCAATGACACCAATCCAGGCAACAGGGATGCAAAAGAGATTCTGCATCTTGTTTATCAGCCCTTCAGGATGAAATTCCAATCACATTTTATGAGAGAGTACTACTCATCAAGCTTTGGGGATATGTCTTTGCAGCTTTGAGTACTGTCCATGATGAAAGAGTAACTCTAATACTCAATGCCAAGGTACCAACGATGCTAAGAAGCTTGCCAATAGAAACATATTACAGTCAAATTGCATATGCACGCATTTTAAAGCACTGCTATATGCTTACAGATTTGCATGCATATTTGTCTATAAACTGAGTGAATTTAATATGTACATGCACATCAGAATGCTCTCTATGTTGGTAGCATAAACACTATTGATGTTATTGATACTATTAGCATAAACATGTAGGAAGACTGATGCATTTCCTAGTGGTTGACTTTCTTAGAGATGAATCTCGCCTTGTTCCAAACACGGTAAATACAAAATAGACAAATAGTGTTATACTCCCCACCAACCAACCCCTACTAAAAATTTACTATGGCATGAGATATTTAAAATTCATGTGACTTGCATTTAAAAATAACCAAACGAAACAGACAAGAAAACCTAGGGGGTTAAAGGATCTCTCTTGGAGAAGATGAGACAGTGAGAAAGCCATCTGGGGTAGGTAGTAAGGTTTATGTGAACCTACAAGCGAAGCATGTTGCTTTTTAAAGGAACACTTTCGTAGGTGGTTCTTTTTTATCCACCATTGCTTTATACTGGAATCCTCCCCCACATTCTTTCATTTAGTTGCACTTTAAGAAAGCCAAACACATGAAAAGATATATATTTCTCTTTGTCCTTTACTGAAGTAGAGCTGCTTCTTATTTTTGGACACTGTCTTAAGGAGATGTTGTAAAAACACTAAATTATTTTTTTGTGGTGGTGGTGGTGGGGCACATTGTGTTCTTCATAACTTTAGAAAGACCTGAAGGAAATCAAATCCTATGAAAACAGATTTCAAGATCCTTTGGAAAGAAGGGGATATTGCTGTTTGAAGGTGATGTGGTTCTGGTTCGTTTGGCCATGACCTTCTGGAGTCTGGAGGTCCAGGAAGTTCTGGTTATTCTGGGTGAGTTTTCATTAGCAGTAGAAGAGCCAGACATTATTCTTTACAGCCAAGATGTACAATATTTGCAAATACTTTTCTGTTGATAGTGGTACATTGGAGATAAGGAGGTAGAATGTGACTGAGACAAGCTTTTGCTTCTTGTCAGAACATCTCTTTGCACTTACTGAAGTCTTGTCTCTTTCCCAGTCTATGGTAGGTCCCTCAAGCCACACATATCTTTAGATCTTATTAGCTTATCCAACACATGCACATATTGTTCATCTGCTTCTCAAAGGGAATATCAAAATGGTATGAATATTTCCAGAAGCATTTACTTTTAAGAGAGTACACTGATTTTAAATGGTAAATGGATGTCTTTCACAGCAATGGGATTGCATCAGACATCTTACAGAATGTCAGTCTTTTGACTGAGTTCATGGGTCATCTGGAAAAATTTATGTCAGTGACCTGAAATCCCATTCTGTTCTTTTTTTCCTTTCCCTTCTATGTTGCTTTCATATTCAATGACACTTCCTGGTTCTGTTGCATACTGGAAGTGCAAAAATGAGGCAAGAAAAGCAAGTTCTAGTCTTACAGGAAACATTTTTAAAAGTTCCTGCAAGAAAAAAATAAGACCATTGTGAAATTTCTAATCCAGTTGTGCAATCTGCGGGTTTCCAGTCAAATAGATGCAATGGTCTCGAGGCAGGTGAATTGCCATGGTATTAAGTTCAGTCAGGGATATAGAACAAAAACAACAAAAAAACACTTCCAGTTTAAGTTTGCCCATGTGATCTGCTGTAATCTACAGGGGAAACAATCTATGTTTTTGTTTCATTTAATGAAAAGATGCATAGGGTGAGGATTCCTTAGACCTTAGTACCCAACAGAGGACTGGCCACATCTCAAAGGTTTCCACAGCCCGTTTTGTGCATCTCATACCCCTCAGGAGAGGACTAGTGTTCTCAGATGATTTAATTCCTGTGATTTATTTCTGATATGTTGGTGATCAAACAGCTACCATAAAACGAAACAACTCTTTCTCTTAGAACTTTATATCTACCTCTATTTCTTCATTTCTCTCCCTATCTCTCCCTCTCCATCTATTCCTATCTCTCTATCTCTCTGTCTCTCTGTCTCTGTCTCTCTGTCTCCGTCTCTCTCTCTGTATCTCTCTCTATCTATCCATCTATACTTAAAACTGTAGATCATGAATAACTTACAAAACTAATCCTGTTCACACTGTGTTCAAATGACTACCAGAGCTTCCTTGGACTCTGGGCCTAAAATATTTATTGAAATGGAAAAGACCCAGCATATTAGTTTTTATACTTAATTAGGCTGGCATTCCTGGAAGAGAAAATGCTATTATCTTGGAATAAAGCATTTTCAATTTAAAGCACAATAATCAATCACATTTTTATCTTCTTACCCAGCGTGGACCAGCACATCAGCACTTCTCTTAATTGCAGCAATCTGTCCCTTTCCGTTTGTCTTTAGAAGATCCTGTTCTACTCAGGAATGTTGTCCTTGCATTCTGACTGGAATAGTATTTGAATGGAGTGTACAGCTTCAATTTTCTTTTTCCTGTTCTCTGGAAATTCCAATATCTAATGACAAATGTCCAAAAGAGTCATAAGTTCTCCCAAAGAAGATATTAGCTGTATATATGTATATTGGATTTTATAAAAAGTCAAATATAAGAAGACCTCATTCTGTTTGGTGGATAGTTCCATAAGAAAAACAAAATTTGCATTTTTCAAAGGCTGCTTATATTGATGGGGTATGCTAGTTAGGGTTTTGGCAAGTAGCCACAGCCAGAGTTAGTTGGGATGAAACGAATACTTAAATGAAGTATTGCTTGACTGTAGACTATGGAGCATTCTCTTGATTAATAGTGTTTACTGGTGGTCCTGAGTGGTGTAAGAAAGCAAGTTGAACAAGCATACTTCATAGGGAGTAAACCAGAGAGCACATTCTTCCATGGCCTCTGTTTACATTTTTAACACCAATTTCCAACCTTGATTGGTCTTGGTGATAGACTTATCCATCTTTCCTCTTTTGTTTTTCAGGAAGGCTTTAGTTATGGTGTTTATAATAGCCACGGGAAACAAACTATAACAGTGCGTTATAATACTTCGGTTTTTTAATCACTATTAGCATGGCCACCATCGATCTGCCTCACAGTCTTTGCCTTTAAACACATGCATAACCTTGCAAGGAGAGTCACAGTGCAGAGCTGGAAGGACAATGCTGGTTATGGTTCTTCTTTGTTAGTGCCTCTTAAAACTGGCAATATCGCAAGGATGATTTTAGCAAACTGAGGCTGTAATTTGATACATATATGTAATTCATATGTCTCCCAGATATCTATGTAAGCAGAAGCAGTGTACAGTAGGTTAGCACTATAATTAAAATAGTAAATGCTATATCATATCTATCACTACGTTTATGTTTTTATAACATTAGTCTGAAAATGCATTTATATTGTTAACTGCTTGCTGACAAAGTTATAAATGATTCGATGTTCATCTGAAATCTATATGATTGTGGAAGATTTTATCAAGTTTAATATGCTAGTGCAGTCAGAATAAAACAAAACTTCAGTAAAATGAAATTGACATTTACTTTCCCAATACACATAGATTAGTGCATCTTTCAGCCTTATCACACAAGTTTCTTTCTGTAGTAGATATTGTTTAACACAGAGATCCAAGGTACAGGGAATAAGAAATTGCAGAATACATAGCCCTAAATGGAACATCTATATTACACCCACTTCTCCCAAGACTTGGGATTATTTTGAAAGAGGGGGCAGAAATATCACAAGAGCCAAAGGGAGTGGGTGATTAA
>NW_022196911.1:107379530-107451934 GCF_008632895.1 Mastomys coucha
AAAAACACCAGTGCCTTCTCAATACAGCCGGGTAGTTTTACATATGAATTTATAGCAGTTGTAACATCATGCACAAGAACAATGCAAACTCATGCTGGAGAAAATTGTACTGTATAAAGGGGAAGTGGGCATGAAGTCCCACCTAGCTGAGGAGCTTTTGATATTTGATAGCTGCTGGGAGAGAGTCAGTTTTCTTTAAGGGTATGACTCCTGGTAGGCCAACTACCTGCCAATGGAAGGCCACATATCCTCATGCATGTATGCAGCACTAGCTGTACTTGATGGGTTTAAAACACAAATCAAAACTAAAATGAAGACACAAGTTAGGAGGGTAGGAATGCAGGGAGCAGATCTCGAGGGAGTTGGGGAATGCATAGGTAAATACCATCAAGGTAGATTGCGTGTAAATTTTAATGAACTAGTGAAAACTGGGGGACAAAAAGAAAACCTTACCTTCATAATCAGAATACTAAAGTATTTGCCCAAGGTGTGGATATGCACATGAAAGTAAGGAGAGATGTGCAAGGATAAAACATGAAAGGTAGCATAGAAGGAAAGTGTAAGAAGAAACACAGAACATGGTCTGGAAAGAGCTGAAGCTCCAGAACAGGGAAAGACAAATTCAATAGTCTATGCACATTAGCAGTGTTTGAGCCCCCCCTTCTCCCTCTATATGCATCTACCATTTGACTATTAATAATATATTTTATTTTACATTTTATCTGCATGCATATATATCTCGCATTGCCTTAGTTCAAGTTGCCACTTCTCAACTGAGCAGAGCCCTCCATCTTCATGGTCTCTCTCATTCTGTTCCAGCTGGAATAACTTTTCTACAGCTGCCAGATTTATTTATTCAAACCACACAAGCTTTTGCCATGCCCCAAATAAGATAAACTTTAGGGGCTGCTCATTATCTGTGGATAAATCACCTGTTAATACAAATCCATTTCCATTCACCTCAAATGCCTTCCTCCAGTACAGTGGTCCTTTCTCCTGGCCCCACATTTAAGCGTCCCATTTGTTCTAACTTGAATGCTTATCTTTAACACATTGTTAACAATGGCAACTCCATTGGCCTGAATTTTTTCACCTTCATGAGGATAGTTAACTGACTTTTCATGGACATGGACAGCCCATGGGACTTTTATGACCTTTTAGGCAATACTACTTGAAAACAGGTGAATGGACCTATTATTTAGAATTCAGAGTGTTCCAGAAGCAGACAAGATGGGCCACACATTAATGGACTGCATATTTAGTACTTTTCTCATATCAACACATTTTAAGTTTGTAGCAGCTCGTGAACTAGCTATTGATGCTCTCTCCATTTAAAGAGAACATGCATATGCTCACAGTAGCTTGATCAAGGTCATATGCAGACCAGGAGTTGAACCTACACAGGGTAGATCCCAAAGTGGCATCTGTACTGTGTAGTCCTTCCTGAATGAGAGGCTTTGGGGCATCTGTATTCAAAGATCTTCTGGCTAGGGAGGTTATTTCAGAGTACTTCCCAAGGCATTAGACACCTTATTAGCTTTTAATTCTGTCGAAGCCAAGTACAGTAGCCAGAAGTTTCCATTGAGCCACGGTGCATACTTCTGGCAGATTGTAAGAGTCACCTAGGTTTATGTTCTCTCCATTCACATGGTACAAAACCCAGAACACCCTGTTCCCACTGAGCCTTGTCGCTCCCCAAGTGGAGGAGATAGCCAGTCCTCGTTAAGCTTTATGAAGCTGTGTGCTAAATGGGAGCCAGGTTGCTTGGAGACAAGGTATCCTTATATCTTTCTGTTGCCCAGGATATTTCCTGGGGCAGAGCTCAGAAGTTGAAAGTCCACAGCTTGGGGGTGACTTCCCTTCCTGGGAAATTGATTGAGAAGTGGTCAAGCAGGTTCTGAAATAGACAGGGAGGACGTACATCCTGATCCACTTAGCTTTGTTTCTTTTCTGAGGAGACGTGCCACTTTACAATAGGAGTGTGTACAATGGATGGTTAAGAAGCTTGGCCTGAGGGTCAGAATCAGGATTTGATGAACACTGAGTTCAACATGCTAAATAATTACTGTTTTCCAAATCTAGGCTAATCGTCTGGTTCATGTTTCGATTCTGTTCTTTTCATCTGATATATATATATATATGTATGTATATATATATATACATTTATATATGTTTATAATAATATAAATATAAATCATATATATATATATATATATATAACTACTTCCACATATATATATACATATATATGGAAGTAGTTTTTGAACAAAACTGCAGCTACTCTCAGGGGATGCTCTACTGCCATTGTTAATCTGTATCCAGGCAAGAATTTTATCATACAGCTGTGAGTAACCATTTTTTAAAAAATGAAAGTATACCACAAATATGTATTAACTAAGAACTAATTATTGATCATAAGATCAATCCATTTAGAGTCCTCAGTCACATACTTTCTATCGTATGTGTCAATCTTTTAATTTAACATACAATTTCATATTTCTGAAATATTGTATATTCCAGTAAATGAAAAGAGTCATGCTTTGGCATAAATATGCTGCTCTCTTAGGTAAGAGAAATTGCCATTTATTTAAATGGACATATATCCCATTGCTGTTTTGTTTGTGAATAGTGTATGGACATAATAAATTATGCAGAGACTCAGCTTTGCTTTTGATTTTAAACACATGCTGGAGTCTACCAATCAAGCTAGATGTTTACAAGATTCGTCTATATAGATAGGAAAATTATTCCTATCTATAGATTCATTTTTCTCCCTTTTTATCTCAGGAACTTTTCCCTCTATCATCAAAACAAAACAGAACAATAAAATCCCTCTGAAGAAACACCCAGAAAAATCTTTTATATAATCTCCCATTAAAATTTAATCGTAAAGAGGTTCAATAATTTAAGCTTGAAAAAGTTACGCACAAAGAGGATAGCTGGAACAATGAAAGCAATTACGGATGTTTGGATGGCTCACCGCCCTTCCACTATTACCTTTTAAATAGGTCACACTTATGGGGAATGTTTTTCCTTGAAGGATAATTGTCTCTTAGGATAAAGGTTTGAAGTACGTGGCCATGCTGAACCCTCAATGCAGTGAGGAGGACTCCTGCCTTATTATGTCTCTCTCCATAATTAAATGTGGGAAATGTCTCACTGCAAAACACAAGCAGTTATTCACAGATGGGTTGATAACTGAATGTAGCCCTATAAAATATTTACATTATTATTAGTTAGTTAGTTAGTTAGTTAGTTTTAGTGAGCAAAGGTCTAAATTAAAATCTCAGGAAATTGTTTAATTTCCTTTGGGTTGTAGGGGATCAAACTAAGGGCCTAGTGTAAACTAGGTGTGCACTGAACTTCAACCTGAACACAGGAGTTAAACTCTGGGCTTTGCCTCTCATTAAGGACCAATTTACTTTCATTTTATGTGTATAAGTGACTGTTTGCATCATGTAGTTGAATGAATGTAGTTGTGTTTGCATGTATGTCTATGCAGCACATGTGTGCCTATTGTACAGAAACCACAAGGGTGTTTCAGATACTCTGGAACTGGAGTTGCAGATGGTCGTGTGCTCCCATGTGGGTGCTGGGAGCCAAACCTAGGTTTACTGCAAGAGTAGCGAGTATTCTTGAGTTAACTTTTAAAACAAGGAAGTTTGAGTTCAGAGAAACAAATAAGTAATATATGTCTTGCAATGGATGTTGTTGATGACGAATGAAACTAGGCCACAGGCAGGAATGTCAAACATCCTTCGATCCCTTTGAAGTCAATGGTGCATGCTATCATATTTCATCCTTACAATAAATTCATTGACAAGAGACCTCCAGTGGTTTTTTGGCAGACAGAGCGATGGTGGCATTAAATATTTACAAGGCTTAGAGTTGCTCAGGTGGAAGACTTTGCTTCCTAGCAAGATGTCGCAGAGCATTTCAAGGTGCCCACCACAGCACAGACAGCCTTTATACACACTTCGCTAATGGATGGCTGTCAATTGCCTCTAAGTTACTCATTTCATTGTTTGAGTCAATGTGTAGCAAACTCTGGAGCACGTGATAAAAACCTTTATGATAATATAAACGGGATAGCAGGATGGTGGTGATTGTTCATCCAACAACTGATAAGTGGTTCTGCTGTGGTTCACTGGTGTTGGATTTGTGTTTGCTGATCAAACACATAGGTCACATTTTCTACATTTTATTTTACCCAAAAGGTTAAACAGTGATTTAGGTTAGGTCATAATGTTAATGTTGTCAATCTCATTAGTTTTCTTTAAATCTTTACATGATTGCTATTGACCCCCCACCATTATTATTAAACACAATAACAGATTCCAAATCATGTTAGAGAGGTCCAGTTTGTAAGTACCTCCATGGTAGTAATCAGTATAGAAGTTTACGAAAAAACTAAAGATAGAAACTACGGAATGACCTATTTATATCACAGCAGAGTACGTAACCAAAGAACACACAAGTCAACATAACACAGACACACTTAAACATCCACATTTATTTTAGAACTTGTCACAAATGTCATTATAAAATCCTCCTCAGTGTCCACCAAAGCACACACACACACACACACACACACACACACACACATACACACACGTGAATTTTATTCAACCATAAGGAATAAATATGCCATTTGCAGAACAATGGATATAACTGTAGATCATTGTAGAAAAACAAATTATCTTAGACACAGGAAGAGAAATAATGTTTTGCCACATTTGTGGATACTAGGTTTTACAATCTGTAAGACATATGCATGTGTATATATAAAATGTAAGTAAAAGTAAGATTTTACAATTTTAAGAAATAGGAAAAAATATTGTGAAGGGGTGAGAGGGAAAGTCGTGGGAGTGAATGTGGTCAGACGCATGATGTAGTTGAATGAAACTATGGCATTTATCAAAACTTTACTGGAGTGTTGTATGTTAATAGTAAGCTAAGACACAAAACAGTGTGAACAAATATGTTATGGTGGTAGATCCAATATGGGAAGCCAATACAGAATCATTCAGTTTTTGAGAATTTCATGCGTGAGCACAGTGTACTTTGACCACATTGTAGAAGGCTCTGGTAAAATTGTGTCTTCCGAATCTTTCAGAATCACTGTACCTATGAACTCACAGAGTTCCATTTCAAATGCTTAGCTGACCAAAGTCACACTGAAAAGCTCTTCCTTCATTGTTACCCTGCTTTGCTCTATTTCTAAGAAAGAAGGAAGTACCATCTAGGAAATTAATACTGTCCTGATTGATCTTATCTCTGACTCAAATTGACCCCAGGCCCTGAAAACTGCAACATGTCACCATTGCAGCGATAACTACAAAGAGCATTGATCATGTCAAGGTTTCTGAGGCCATGAGGCTACTCCAAACCTGTGGTCATTTTCTCTTCAGAGGGCTTCATTTCAATTGCCCGTTCCTTCTTGCCTGTGTCCTAGTGTCTATATTGCTGTGAATGTGTCTATTTAGTTTATTATTTATGTTCCTTTCATTTTTGTATGCATGTAGATGATCTTGTGTGAGTGCTTATGGGTGTATAGGGTGCACATGTGTATCAAGTGTATGTGCCCATGCATGGGGATGCCAGAGGATAACTTCAACTTCTTCCCCAGGAGCCTTCCACCTGCTCCTCAAGATGCTGTTTTTAATTGGCCATTTAAGGAGGCTGGGCTGTCTGGCTAATGAGCTCAAGTGATCCAGATGTCTCTGATTTTACAGAATGGGGATTACAAGCTTATTATCACATCCAATGTTGTCAAACTTCAGTTTAGAGATCAATAAGGCATGTCTACAGCCCTTCTCTGTGTACGTTAAATGTACCCTGTTCCCTTGACTGGCACAGGAGTTTTATAAGTGTAGAATTTACTGTTTGGATGAGTAGCTCCTCACACATGCTAGGATATAGAGCTACACAAGTAAGTTCTCAGAACTTCCACAATACAACAGAAGTTAGAATTGAAATCTTCAAACTTCATTAACTATTTATACTTAAGTATCAGATCCAACTGTTATTTCAATCTTTCAGAAATATTATCCTTGCAAATGTAATTTAAATACACACTTACCCCACTGGTGCCATTTGTGCAGGTTCATTTTCTATGAACTCATTTATAGTGGTCCCTAGGTAATGGCTGCTTAAAAGGAACATGGCAAGAACCTCCTTTATACTACAACATTGGGTATATACCTGACTTATTAGTGCATTTTCATTGCAGTAGGCTGATTTTTTTGTTATTAATTTTTTTTTGTATTTTTTTGTATTAATTTCTAAGGACATTTTTGCAGTGTGGCAGGAAGTTTCTGGACTGTAGATAAGTTGAGCGGAATGCTTTTCTGACTAGATGTGTCTAAGGCGCCTGCCTGGTAGTGTGAGGCCATTTAGAATGGAGCTTTATTTTAGGATTTTACAGGAAAGGGGTCAAAGATTACTCAGCTCCCCAGACTTCCTTACTGGTCTGGCATAAAGAAATCTCATTATTAATAATGGTAGGTGATCTGCAACACACCCAACTAAGTGTCTTACCTAGGAGAGGTCTATATTTTAGGAGATCCATTAAAATGAATACATTAGTAAAAAACTGATAGCTGAATTCCTAACATACTTTATGAGTGGTTATTGATCATTGATTATTTTAACATTGAGATTTTCTTATTGGATTTGAAACAAATGTCAAGGTGGGACTTGCTGAGTTTGAACAAACTAATATTTGAGCTGTTCATGTCCCAATGGGTGCAATCGCACATGTTCTCATATGGGAAGAACCAACTGCACTTAGTGTGTTGTGAAGACATGAAGTTGGAAGGAAGATAGAAGCTGCATTAAGAGGTAATGGGAGGAGCTAGAAGGATGTTGTGAGAGATGGATATGGCCAGTCTATAGTATATATATGAAATTAAAAAAAAAACTTTATTGAATAAAGACAGGTATCAGCCTGATACCTGGAAAGCGTGTGCATCACACACACACACACACACACACACACACACACACACACACACAGAGCATTTTTTTAAAATGGAAATCTTTTTAAAAGGACCCCTAACAGCAAGAGCAGGGGCTGTCTCTGACTCTGGTGCCTGCCTTTGATACCCTGTCCTCTAACTGGGCTGCCTCATCTAGCCTTAATAGGAGATTGGCCTAGTCTTACTGCAGTTTGATATGCCAAGGCTGGTTGATATCCAGGGGAGGCCTCCTATTTTCTAAAGAGAAGTGGAATTGGAGTGGATGGGGTTGGTGTGGGGGACAAGCTGAGAGGGAAAGAGGGAGGAAAAACTGTAGTCTAGATGTAAAGTAAATGGTTCAATTAATTAATTTAAAAAGAATTTGTATAGCAAAAAAAGAGTAAAGCAAATAGATGTGTTTCATTTAATTATTCACTTACAACAAATGCAACGTAAGAGCCACACAAGCATAGGTCTCTTAATTCTTTGAGATTATCAGAGATTTAAAATGGTAATGGCTTTAACTGATTCCAAGGTTCACCTGGAAAACTGTTTCTTTGGCCCTGCTTGTTTGGTTGCGTCACTTTCTCCAGTTGGTAGTGTCCCTCTAATGTGTGAATCTATCAGCTAACACATGTTAGGTTGTGTCCTCAATGTTTCTGGACAGTCTGTCCTGACTTCAGAATGGCACAGAGTTGTTTTGAATGACAATCGTCTCTCCATGCTCACTTTGCTGTTGCTTCATGGGACACTCTATCCCTGGGAATCACATCACAGGGATGTGACTATGCTCTATCAAAGTTTTCCTCAGTTGTGTCCAGCAAGGACTCAGGTTTCCTATAACAAATGAAAGCTCATTTGTTTGATAGTGTGTATGTTTCGGGTAGTGGTTTTAATACAAAGAGGTACTTATCTAAAGTATTTTATTCCTCTAAGCTATCTCTTTTAAAATAAAACCAGAAAACAAATTTCCTCCCCTTTCCTCACTTCTCTTCTCTTCTCCTCCCTCCCCTCCCCTTCCTAATCCACATTGTCATTAATGTCCCCTTTAATTATGTTCTCAAATAGATTCAGTGATATAGTGAAAAATACAGCTTCTTATTTCCACCTAACTTGCTCTGTTTTCTATGGACTTCCTTTGGCATTAGAATTAAAAGAATCACAGCTGTTGAAGGGATGTTTCTAGGTTATATATCAACAAATATAATACCAACAAATCCACTCAGGAGAAACTGTATTTGGTTGCTGTTGCCATGGATCAAAAACTACACAGTCCTTATCAAACAACTAGAATTGGAAATTTATTATAATTAACATTTTACAGAAAAATACATGTTTACTTCTGGCCAGTTGTTACTCTATGGGTTATGTTATTCCAGCCTAACCTGTAAAAATGCATGCTTATTTTCTTAGTCTTCAAGATACACTGGTAAAACCTTACCAAATATATGAGTGTATTTGTCAAAGAACCAGAGGTATTTAATCCTTTCGACTCCATGAAAATGTAGATGGGGGTTTGTGAGCGAAAGCATGCAGAGCAAATGGCCTGTTTTGATAAGAAGTATTTCATTAAAAATCTTGCATATTTATTGCTAGTGGCTGCCAAGAGCTCTGGTACTCTGATGACACAGCTGTGTCCCAGGTCATATGCATCCCATAAGACCTAAACTATCAACTGTGGGTCTTTTTTAGAGGAAGCATTCAACAATTATCTGCTATAGGAAATTATCTTCTACTAATTTAGCTGAATGTGAAAATATATATTCATCAAATAATTAGGAAGAATTTCCAAAGTTTCAGACATGGAAGGCAGGCAAATATTTTTTTCTAATAAATCCTATAGTCAAGTTAAGACTGGCCAAAACAGCAAACAGATTAATTTATAGCTTTTGAAAAAAAAAACTCTTACATATTTCAACAATTCTCTTCAGGAAGGCATCTGAAAGATGTTTTCCAATTCAGCTCACACATGAGTCAACCCATTGGCACAATCTCTTTGAACTGTCAGATATCCTTAGGAGTGCAAACAGAAGAATCAAAGTAAGAATTTCTTTCCATGTTGACAAAGAGCGAGCATTAAGCTCATGTTTGACTAACTGACAACCACGAAATCCATATTTGACTTCATAAGGGAAAAAATTAATTTACCATTATTAACATTATTGTTTCAATGCTGAACAGCTGCACATGTCTTTACAATGTCTTTGTTAAATCACGTAAATATAATAGTCAGGATATGCCTGGACTGTGCTTTTTATGAACAATCAAATTATTCAACCCAATGCAAGCAGGTTGATTGGATTATTGTTGACTCTGTCCTTCACACTACAGTATTAATGCTTACTATTCTGAAGGCCTCACAACTGTAGGGTAGGTCACATGCTTACAAACACTACCAGGCTGCAATGAACTGTGTACTGATAAGGTTAGGTTTTGTGAAGCAAGAATGAATGGTTTGTTCTATGAAAGTATTAATGGGTATGCAGGAAAAGTTCATGGCACCCCTTTTCCAAGGAAAACTAAGCTCATGGAGATATGAGATGTCCAGTTAAATCATCCCCTGCCAGAGAACATATGAAGAAAAGCTTTAGTATTCCCAGGAAAAATCATTAATCAGTTGAGTCATAACATGTCTCTCCTCTCCATTGCTTCACTTCAGAAGATGACATCAAGAATAATTACCACCAGTCACGTCACGCAAATTTCAATAGTCGTATGGAAGCAAGCCATATTAACATCAAGTCTCAAGTACAAAGAAACCTTTGCAAATGTCTGGGTATGGTGTTGAAAAGTGGGGAGTGACTCTCTCAGACTCCTTAAAGCATTTTCAATCATGCAAAGGAAGTTTGAGAACATGAAACTAGTGCTGATGATGTTAGGCTCTAAATCTATGAGAGCTGTACCAACAAAAATGTGACTCTATGGTCCTGAGAGATCAAATGAAAAAGATCACTGAGAGCATGCATCTTCATTTGAATTCCTAGGATCACCATAAACAATCTGACTTAGCAATCGAAGAGTAGACAATATCACTACACAAAGAATAAACTGACCATTCTATTCTCGTTTCTTTGAGAGACATGGATAAGTATTAAGCTTGCATTAACCCCTCAAAATCATTAACTTGATAGTGGCTCTCTCTGAACAGAACCATCCTATTATCTGAGATCAAAAAGAAATGCAAACAAGCCAGTACCTACCTCCTGTAGGTTCCAGGGCTAGAGTAAAAAAATAGGGTATGTTTAAATATGGTTAAATTGTTATATTGAACAATGTTATATTGAACTACCACAGCAGACATATCTTTTATGTGACCAGGATATTCAAATTTGAATTTGAAATTTTAGGCTCTTTGGTAAATTTTGCTGGTGCATGGTAATGAGAAAGTCGCAAATACTGGGACGTATTTCTTTATTTTCTCCTGCTTCCACTTCTGATACAGACTGTGAAAGGACATGTTAGCATGCATGTGTAAACTCATGTCTGAAGAACAAGATCTTCTGTACTCCTTCAACACTAAATAGGTACTGCTACCTAGAATTAACTGGATTCCTACAATAGTCACTGAAGTCTTCCATATGGGGGCGTGTTCAATAAATGCCTTCTATGCTATTTCTCTTAAATGTACTGACACCTTAATGTTAAGTCTTCATTCAACCCACAAACTCTTAGGGAATACATTCAAACTATATTCTTGGGAGTAATTCTTGGAAACAACCTGACCAAGAAATTTTTCTGATCAAGAAATGCTATGACCCAGATGACTCTAAAGGAATTTTCTCTCTCTCATGCTCATTGATAGACATACCTCCTTATCATCCCTACACATCTTCCCTATTTATCATTAAAGTACCCCCAAGTTCTTCCTGCCTTTCTACTACCCATACTTGATCCCTCCTATCCCTACCCACCCCTCCCCTACCATTTCCATCACTTCATTCACCTCCAATGTTTACTTTTCCCCCTTCTCAGTGAGATTCAAACGTTCTCCCTTTGGTCCTTCTTGTTATTTAGGTTCTTTGAGTCTGTGGATAATAGCATAGTTATTCTGTACTTCATGGCTCATATTCACTTATAAGAGAGTCTATATCATGTGTGCCTTTCTGGTTGTGTAGTAAAACTCGAAATCAGGAATGGTGATTCCTTCAGAAGTTCTTTTATTGTAGAGGATTACTTTAGCTTTCCTGTTATTTTATTTTAACTTTCCAATGAAATTGAGAATCATTCTTTCAATCTCTGTAATGAATCGTGTTGAAGTTTTGATGGGAATTGTATTGAATCTGTAGATTGCTTTTAGTAAGACAGACATTTTTACTACGTTAACATTACTGATCTGTGAGCACGGGCAATTCATCTTCTGGTATCTTCTTCAGTTTCTTTCTTCAGAGACTTGCTGTTCTTGTCATACAGGACTTCTCCTTGCTCGGTTTGAGTTAGATCAAGATATTTCATATTCTTTGTGGCTGCTGCGAAGGGTGTTGTTTTACTGATGCCTTTCTCAGCCTGCTTATTGTTTGTGTGAAGGAGGACTCATGATTTTTTAGTTAATTTTGTATCCCGTTACTTTGTTGAAGAAGTTCTCTGGTTGAATTTTCCATCTGGTTGCTTGTATGTACTAGCCTTTCATTTTCAAATAGCAATACTTTGATTTCTTCCTTTCCCCTTTGTTTCCTTTTGATCTCTTTTAGTTGTCTTATTGCTCTAGCTAGAATTTCAAGTACTGTGTTGGAATGGATATGGAGAGTTTGGACAGCTTTATCTTGTCCCTGATTTTAGTTTTAAGTTTCAGTTTTAAGATTGGCTTTAAGTTTCTATACATTTAATTTAATATTGGCTATTGGCTTGCTGTATATTACCTTTATTGTGTTTAGGTATGCACCGTGTGCCCATAATCTCTCTAGGAATTTTAATGTGAAGGAGTGTTAGATTTTGTCAAAGGCCTTTGTAGCATCTAATGAGATAATCATGTAGTTTTTTTTTCTTTCAGTTTGTTTATATGGTGGATTACATTGATGGATTTTCATATTCTCAACCATCCCTGCATCCCTGGGATGAAGCCTACTTGATCATGGTAGATGATTTTTGATTTGTTCTTGGATTTGGTTTGCCAGTATTGTATTGGGAATTTATGTATCAATGTTCATAAGAGAAATTGGTCTGAAATTCTCTTTCTTTGTTGAATCTGTGCTATTTAGGAATCAGGGGTGACCGTAGTCTCATAGATTGAGTTTGTCAATGTTCCTTCTGCTTCTATTTTGTGGAATAGTTCGAGGTATACTGGTATTAGCTCCTTTTTGAAAGTTTGGCAGAATTCTTTTGTAAAAACCATTGGTCCCAGGTCTTTTTCTTAGGGTTATAGGACTACTTAAATTGTTTACCTAATCTTAATTTAACTTTGGTAGATGGTATCTGACTAGAATTTCCAGTTTTGTCAAGTATAGGATTTTGTAGTAAGATCTGACGATGTTTTGAATTTCCTCAATCTCTATTATGTCTTGCTTTTCATTTCTGATTTTGTTAATTTGGATACTGTCTCTGTGATTTTTAATTAGTTTGGCCAAGGGTTTATTTATCTTACTGATTTTCTCAAAAAACCAGCTCTTGGTTTTGTTGATTCTTTGTATCATTCTCTTTGCTTCGAATTTGCTGATTTCAGACCTGAGTTTGACTATTTCCTATCATCTACTCCTCTTAAGTGTGTTTGCTTCTTTTTGTTTCAGGGCTTTCTGATGTGCTGTAAGTTGCTAGTATTTCAATCTCTCCAATTTCTTTATGAAGGCTCTTAGTGCTGTGAACTTTTCTCTTTACACTGCTTTCATTTTGTCCCATAAGTTTGGTTATGCTGTGCCTTCCTTTTTATTGAATTCTAGAAAGCCTTTAATCTCTTTCTTTATTTCTTCCCTGATCAAGTTATCATCAAGTAGAGATCTGTTCAGTTCTCATGAGTATGTGTGTTTTCTGTTGTGTTTGCTGTTATTGAAGTTCAGCCTTAGTTGTGGAGATCTGATAGAATACAAGGAATAGTCTTGTTATTTTTGTGGATTGTCATTAAAAAAAAAGTAACTGGGGTGCCACAAGAAACTACCATGTCTTCCTTAGTGGAGTATGTCCCATAACCTTGGCCCCATCTCTTAAAGGTCCCCACCTCAACAGTTAGCCTTCAATGCACAAACTGTTAGGGAGCACAATCAATCCATATTCAGAATGACATGAACCAAAATTCTTGGTCTCTAAACACAATTGCAATTTTATTTCCTAGACAGGGTTTCTATGGCTTTAACAAATCATCATAACCAAGAAAGGTTTATTCAGCTTATGCTTTCGCATCACAGTTCATCATAAAAGGAAGTCAGGATAGGAACTCAAACAGGGAAGGAACCTGGAGGCAGGAGCTGATGGAGAAGCCATGGAGGAGTACTGTATACTGACTTGCTCCTAATGGCTTGCTCATCTTTCTTTCTTAAAGAATCCAGGTCCATGAGCCCAGGGATGGCACTATCCACAATGACTGGACCATCTCCATCAATCACTAATTAAGAAAATGATTAATAGAATTGGTTGTAGCCAGATTTTATAGAGCATTTTCTTATTGGGGTACCCTACTTTAAGATGACTTTAACTTGTATCAAGTTGGCATAAAATTACCCAGCATATTTAACTAAGATTAAGTTCTTGTATCATTAAGCAGGATTCTTGTGGTTGCTTGAATGGCAACCACATTCAGTATGATAGGAAGTCTCAGGCTTTTTCTAGGAATTGTCTAGATTTGATTGTTGAAGCTACTGTGGTTTTCATGGTACAGGGTCATGCTGTTCTCTTCTGTGATTTACCAAAATGTGGCATGAATCTATGACCAACCCTCCACCCCAAACAGTATTAGTTTTCTGTCTTCCTTGTCTACTCTAAGAGTCTATGAGCACAGTTATCCATCTATCTCTTACAACAGCTTCCAAGCTCACAGGCTAAGCATGCACAGATACTTAACAACTTGACTGGCAAAGTCTGGGTATATTTTTGTGGATGATAGGGAGTAGATCCCATTCATTGGGTTCAAGTAATTGTCTATTGAAGAGATTTGTGAACTTAATAGCTGGTGGTTTTTTTGTTTTGTTTTGTTTTTTTGTTTTTTTTTGGTTTTTATTCTCATGACAACACAGTCCTATTTAATTAAATCCAACCCTTGGTCAAGTTACACACCTCTACTCTTCTAGAATCTTCTGATTTATTCTTTCCTTATCTCTGTATTTGATTGTCTAGACTTGCATACTGTTGATAGTTTTGCATTTTAATACCTTCAATTGTAAAACATTTTATATGAGTATTCCTACTGGCCTCAGATTAAATTAGCCATTTATCTAAGCTTTAGAATTACCAAAATAAAAGTATTTATCTTTTCACAAACAAAGGGAATAGTGTATTCTTCTGACTCTGATGAACCACATCTAATTATTCAATGTGATTACCATAGAAAGTAATTTTAAACTTGAGAACAAATGTATAAATCTTAAATCATATGATTATATTATTCTTCTATATGAAATGCTATCACTTATGGTGTTTCAATGTTACCTTAATTTTTTTAAATGAGAAGCAATCTTGTTTTGATTTACTTATTCATCTCTATGGGGTCCCTTTTTATTGTCTGGAACATTATATATAATACTCTAAAAGTCTACCACTGGCTTGAGTTGGGGAGGGTTGAATAGGAACAATTTGTTTTCTAAAGCTAGTATTTTTTTTTTTAAATCAGAGATTCTATCTCTGTATCGTATTTCTTCCACTGAGGTTGCTGACACTGTATTTGTGAGTAAAGATGTGCCCTTGAGAAGGACACTGCTTGATGGTGCAGATGCAGAATGTGAAGGGCATGACTTGATGTGGAAAATGGTGATTCCCTTTGAGTGACTTTTGCAGCCCATTTTGCAGGAACTTCTGCACATTGTGCACACCGTGCACGGAGTTACCTTCTCTCCTCTACCCAACATTTTAGATGCTGATTGTGAAAGGCACGATAAAAAGCTTTCCAGCATCCTGATCCACAAAGAGTTTCCAAAATCCACACCAACCATTGGTAATATGAACGTGTAATGCATCAATAGACACACTATCATTTTTGGCAACAGGCTGTGGGCAGTTGTACTTGGTGACATAGAGAATAATCCCAATCTTCTTTTCAATCTATAGTGCAGAGTGCATGCATCTCTTCTTGCCTGCCAGCCCAGGGGATATTTATCTACCTTCCGGTTTTCAATCACTTGTTTTAAGTGCTAATAGTGATATCAGTCTCCATAGAGGAACAGAATATTTTAGAGGGACGGAGAATTAAAATTAGCCACAGACTGTAACTTGAAACTACCCCCAGCAACAGGACTAGCTCTTGGCTCAAACAGAACTGATTCTAAATCTTCAGCAGCCCCTGCCCTCAGCTACAAGTAGTTTACCAGAAACTAATAGACTTTAAATGTCATGACATTTAATTTTTAAGTGGAAGGTTGCTTATTTCCTCCCGAGAATTTTAAAGAGCAAAAGTAAAACAAACCTAATCAAAATAAAACAAACCTCTCTCTTGTGGTAAATATAAACATCATTTGATCTCACTCATCAAAGACTTTGCTCCTCTATTCCACAAAAAAAAAAAAAAAAAAAAAAAAAAAAAAAAAAAAAAAAAAGTCAAAAGCTCAGTTCACAGGACAAAGAAGCAAGGAGAACACTTACCACATTTGGGCCGTAGGGATTGTGAGAGCAGGGTGAGCACATTTTACATAGTCAAATGAACATCTCAGTCATTTGCAAAGATGTGGCTATTCCTTTCCTGGGAGTAAGACCTTCTGAGAGAACTGCATGGGAGGAATTCTTATATTTTTGGTTCTCTGCCAGGATCAAAGCCTGCTGGGCCAGTTTATGGGGCCCGAGCTTGAATAGGTTATTCTACTGCAAACAAGAGTGCCCATTTCTGATTCAGTAACTTCCCATTTGGCAAGTACAGTGTGCGCGTTGATTTACCGAGTTGATATTACAGAAGTATGGACAGGAAAACGAATGAAGGATTGATAGATGTGTCTAGCGAGTCTACTGATAGAGTGTTAACATTCTGAAGTGACAAACTACATTCTTAGGTGGTATAGGAGCCCTGCTTGGGGCTGAATGGCATCCTGATTTGTGATCTCCAGGAATCAAGGGAAATTTAAACCCAAGGTGTAAATGGCCTGTGCTTTACTTTCAACCTCACTCTCCAGGCTACAATACTTATGGTAAAATAAGCGTATCATAATGCAGAGGAGGTGCAGTGGCTAGGTATATATGTACACGACTCTTGAGGCAGACCTGAATTTGACTCTCAGTATTCATACTGGGTAGCTCAAAATTGCCTTTTGCAGGCACCTGTGTGAATGCGTTGCCCCTCCCCCCTCCATGTCACCATCAGCTCACATAACTAAAAATAAAACAGAAATGTAAAACAGAAATATATCTTACTTGTGGGCATATCTCACTCAGAATTAACAACCTAAGCCCATCAGCTCCCCACTTCTCCTACATTTGTTTTGTGTCTATTCAATAAAAATCACACATAGCCTCAGTTCGTTATCTCTGCCCCCATTCTTTCCTAACAAAAGAAGCACAGTACATGATCTTATTTCCCCTAATATCTGTATCTCAAACAAAAAGGGCAAGCCGAGTTGCCTATGAATTGAGTCCTAGGACTCTCAAAGAGAATGTTATCAGCTCTCCCAGTGGAAGGGCCCTCGGGGCTTCACATTACGAAGGTAGGTATCACCATGTTCCTGCCCAGGGTCTGCAGGATTCAGTCACTCAACCCTTTGCTTGGATATTCTTTGACTCAGTCAGACAATTTTCTCTGCAATGCCATCTAAAGTTCCCTTTATGTGGAGGAGATATGTTGGGAAAATAATGATTGAAAGAAATGATTTATTTTCTCTATCTTTCCTAAGTAAGTTCAAATATTTCCTCAATATCAAATGCATGTTTTTTGGTATCAGCCTACTTAATGATGTAATCCACCTTTACAAACATACACCCACTCACACACAAGCATACATATCTGGTTATTATTTACCTGTGTGAGTGGAGAGGCACATGGGTGTGGAATGTTTCAAACCGAAGACAATTCAAAAGTTGTGCATGCCTATAAAGCAGAGTTTTGTTTTGCTTTGTTTTATGTTGTTACAATTTGCCTTCCAAATTAGGCTAACAATGCTCAGATGAATTTGCATGCTCAATGTAAATGCTCACCAGGTAGTGAGATAGGTCTGCAGAGGAAGCAAAGGAAAGGACTTGGAAGGATTACAGGAATGGACAGAGGCAAAGCAGCCTTTGAGAAGTGTCCTCTGAGTTGTCCACAGGATCAATAAATCACAGACTCAAAGGTTTATTGAGTTTATTCTGTAATAACTATAGATTTGTGTTTTGATTCAATTTCATTGTTCGTAGATAACTTTTCAGGGCTGGAGACACGAGGACCTGAATTTGGACCTTCAGTGCTAGGTTTGTGGCAGTCCTCTCTAAGGAGAAAGGAGGATCCCTGAAGCCAGTCAGCAAGTCAATGAGCTCCAGGCTCAGTGGGGCACATTGTCTGGGACAATTAAGTGGAGAGTGACAGAGAGAGGAAGGAAGGCACTGAACATTGCGTTCTGGCCTATACCACACACACACACACACACACACACACACACACACACACACACACACACACATGCACACACACACACACAGAATTTCTCAAAAGCTTTAAAAAAATACTGATAATAAACACCCAGAATATAGTTATGCAGTCTGCAATTATAGAAGCCAATGGAAAATGACCAGACTGAACACTGTTGCACATGCAACCTCGTACATAAGCAGGACCATCTTTAGTTCATTCACCAGCTTGACTCAGCAGTGATCCAGGGAATAAGATAAATCATGTTGCTGTTCTCTTCCGACCAGGCAGTTGATCTTAGGGCAATGAGGCATGGTTCTCAGGACAACAGGCTGCATGCTGGCTGTACCATCTAAGAGAAATCAGTTAAGACCTCTTTGGAGGGAAAATAAGAATAAAATCTCCCTCAAACTCCTAGAAATGATGGCCACGCACACAGGAAACACTGTCTGAAGCCACTCAGCTAAGAAAAGTGGTACCACCTGGTAGCCAAAGCCCAGGGGAGGAAGGAAACAGAAAGTAATGCCAAGGCCCTCGCCATCCACACAGAACAATGCATAAGGCTCGCTGAACTCTCTGTTAGTGAGCTCTCCTCCTACAGAAAACACCTTTTTTATTTTCACTCTATTAAATCTGCTAAAAACACACTTCTGTGTTTGACGATCCTGCAATCTTTGATTTCACCCTGTGACCCAAATGACTGATGGAAGTAAGTTATACCCACCACCTCAGAATCCCATAATTATGTGTTTTAGAAGAAGGGGTAAGGTGAGACTAGAAAAGATTTGTTTTAAGGATTTAATATAAAATACTGAGTGTGACCAAGGACATATTATATTTCCTCATCATGAAAGTTAAGGTTTAGCAGGTGACAGCTGTGATTTAACATGTCATATGCCGACAATTGCTACAGTATGGCTGTGCACAGAAGAACTTGGGCCCAGATAGGTAATCAGGAGTTTAACCCCAAGACCCTCTCTATACAGTCAGGACAATGCGTCCAGGGAAATTGAAGAGATTTTTCTAGACTACCTTAAGAATGTAACACGGGTCTGGAGAAATGGTTTAGCCTTTAAAGTCCATGCTCACAATGGAAAGAGTCTTACACACTGAGTGGGAGTACTAGATTCTTTTTACCTGAGGCACATATATCAAGGCAAGCAGACAACTTTCATCTTGAGCATTTACTGCTATTGAATAGTACCCCCTAATCTAAAAATATAATCTCCACGGGGTGCTGGAAAGTGGAAGGTGACTCAGTCAGCAATCCAGGAAGGCCTCAGTCTGGATCCTCGTTACTCATCTATCAGCCAGCTTCAAGTGTTCCCCTTCAAAACAAGCTCTGGGGAATTCAAGACAGAAGATCTCTGTGACTTGTTGGCCAGATGATCTAGCCAAATGGATAAGCTTTGGGTTCAGTCAGAGACCCTGACTCAAAAATGAAAGTGGAAGGTAACTGAGGTAAATGTCAGGTTCTGTCATTTACACACATGCACATCTGTATGTATACAGCATATACCACAGACACACATACACACACACACACACACACATACACATAACACATACACTTACATATGAACACACACAGTTCTGTGCTTCTACAACAACATTTACAAGTCAATTATGAAACTTGTTATTGGCTTAGAATGTTGAACAAAAGCAGCTCTGAATTGTACTCAATGGATCTGAAAATGAAGCAAGCAAACACACTGAAGTCGAAGGTGCTAAATAGTTGCAATGTCCCTGTTTTGAGTGGGAGGCAGAGAATGCTGAACCACTATCTGTAACAAGACCCAGCTTCTACTTCTGTGAGAGAACATTCCCTTAATGGGACAAAGGGGGGGGGATGCACTTTGTTATGGCAGCTTCCTCACTATAAAAACTTGATACCATTGTTCCTAAATAATCTTAAAAAAAAGAGAGAAGGCCAAAGAACCAAACAATCTTGTGACATAACTATTTTACAGTGTCGTAAAAGGAAAACAAAACATATTTTACACATTTTCTTTATTCATCAAGTTCTTCATATATTGAAAAAGGTGTAAAATATTTTCAGTTGAAAGGCAGAAATGATATCTATAAAATTAGTCAAAGTGATGTTTATGCCATCATAGAAGGGAGAGTAAAATCATATCAGTCTTTGTTTTACAGATTTTTGAATGAGGTTTATGGTTATTATTTCAAGTTTCATGTCTGTCATCATCTCATGCCTTCTTCTCTTCTGTAATCATCTCTAACCATGCACAGAAGAGGAGATGAAGATCTCAGATTTAAAATATTACAGAATGTGAAATCTAGCATTGATCTTTTTGTATTATGAAGAAAAAGAGGCAGGGCTATGTGGGTCTTGTATTAACATATCTGTGTACACATGTGTTTGCATGCACATGACAGAGAGAGAGGGGAAAAAACACAGAAAGCCACAGACATGTAGTGAGCATGGATTGCACTAAGTTTGCATGAAAGTGTGGCAACATGATTGAATTCTTCTCTCTTGACTGGTAAGCAGTAAAGACTATTGTAAGATACTGATTCATGTTAGAGCTGTTTGGTGTGGTGTGCATCTGGCCTAATCTCTTAGATAATTATCTGTATGAATCCACCCTCATGAAGCTATTTTATATTTCATCATCTCTATAAAACATGGAAAGAATAAAAACCAATAAGTAGAAGTCAGTCAGAGACAAAGAATTAAAATGCTTAAAATAAAAAGTATGTGTGTGTGTGTGTGTGTGTGTGTGTGTGTGTGTGTACGTGCTGCTTAGTGATCTTGCTTATGTGAGCTCATATAGAAGCCACAGTTTGACATTAGAATGTCTTCTTCTATCACTTATTATTATTATTATTATTATTATTATTATTATTATTATTATTATTATTAATCAGATAATTTCACTGAATCTGCAGCTCACTCTTTTGGCCAGACTATGTTCAGTGAAAACCAAGCATCCTTCTTCCTTTATCCCTAAGTACTAGGTTGCAGACCTATGCTGCCATGCCTGCATTTTTTAATATGCATTCCTGGGATGGAAATCTAAGTTCTCATACTTGCATAGCAAGTACTCCCCCATTAAGCAATCTCTATTGTCCTTCATATTTCATGGCTAAACCCTCAAGGATTGCAGAAAAAAAAAACCTACTTTATAAATAAATTATATTGAAATATTCCATTTCAGAAATAAATCTACTTATCTCCCTTATTTACCTAGTATCATAGCCCATAATTAACAACATTAGAATTAATAACAAATTATTATAAATGTGATTAAATGGGATGAATGCAATACCATCTTTGGGGAAAAAGAGAGAGTTCATCAAGGCAATTTTATTGTAGATATTTTTATTCTTTCATTCTCTTTAAGGCAACAAAGAAGATGTGAGACAGGGATTGAAGAATGCAGAACTGAACCTTTTCTTTTTAAACTTGGCTATTTTCTGACAGTGACATTACACACTTATGGCATTTGTAGTATTCATTCTTATTGAATATACATACATATACCTATATCCATATCCATATCTATCTCTATCTCTATATAGAGATGGATCTCTATATAGAGATAGAGATAGATATAGGTAGAGATAGATAGATAGATAGATAGATAGATAGATAGATAGATAATAGGTAGATAGATAGGAAGATAGATAGGTAAATAGATAGATGGACAGACAGACAGACAGACAGACAGACAGATAGATGGGGGAGTGAGTTCTTGGTCTCTCTTTCTCTTTAGGTAGACAAGTTTCTGAATTGTCTAGATATATGCATATAGAAAAAGTAAAACAGAATGCTATAGTACCAGACAGAAGAGATGGCATCTACAAAGAAGAGAGTAGGACATGTTATAAGAGAGAGAAGTCAAATAACTGTTAGAATATTTTGCCTTTTCCTAAGGGTAGACTGTAGCATGTGATTTAAATGGATTGTGTACTAGGCCATTCTCCCACTTTTTCTTCCATCCCTTTCTACGCTGCCCCCAATTCTCTGTCTTCTCTTCTCTTCCCTTGTCCTCAGGCTTATCTCTTCCTTCCCTTTCTCTCTCCCTTTTCCTTATTTTCTTGGGGGGAGAGGGTTAATTAGAGAGGGATGGGTAAATGGGATCTGAAGCTCTATACTAGGAATTTATATCTGTTAGGTCACTGCTCTGCCGTTGAACCATAACCCAAGATGCCTCCCTCTCTTCTTCCCTCCCTCCCTCCCTCCCTCCAATTATTTCTTCCCCTGTGCTCTTTTTCTTTTCTTCCTGAAATATGAAATATAAAATGGACATGTAACTGACCACACTTAATGTCTGCCTTCCAGAGTTCCCTATAAACAAAGAAAAGCCAATATGTGATCTCTTCCACTATTTATGCCATGACCTCTTTCTCCAGTTTTATTGAGGATTTAACTTCTCAAAAAAAAAAAGTAAATAAAAACAAACAAAACCCAAATACACAAAATCTATTGATACAATTGAAGTTTTAGGTTGTTGCAAATGCTTTTCTTATAAAAAATCATTGATCTAATACCATGATGCACATAGAGGGTTAGGACGCTGACATTTTAAATCTTAAAATCAATGCAATTGTGGTGATCTAACATTTCCTTGGAAAGAGCTCTTCTGCACACTGTTTCTAGCATTGAGTGGTAACAAATGGCTTCCCAAAATACAAGTGAAGGCAGATGTAACTGCTTTCATGATTTTCTCTTCCTCCATTAACTCAGTATTTTAATGAGCATTTCAATGTTTCAGATATCCTGCTAGCTTTGGGACAGAACACTGGGAGGAAAGCCTTTGCCCTTGAGCTTAGGCTCAGGATTGGCAAGTCTTTTGTGTAAAGTAACACAGAGAACGAGCTTGAAACTCAGATAAGGGTAAAGGAGAAAATATGATATAGTAGTCAAAAGAGGCTACTGAAACTGTGACATTAAGTTTAAAAGAGACAAATATAGAGAAGAAACAACTGCAAAAGAGAAATTCTCAATTTGAGATAAATCTATCAAACTTTATTTTGGGGTTTTAACTTGAAGATGAGAGCATACTGGGACAGAGTAAAATGGGATGAGTGATCATATCCACAGTTGAATTAATGTTCATGAGGAACTGGATAAAAGAAAACTGAAAAACACCCAGTCTTAGTGGTCAATCAAAGCCTCTGGAGTCTGACATTTTGGCTTTAAGTCCTGGCTCTTCTAGGTAACCTCTATGAAGGGAGAAGTTGTGTGTTCTGGTCTTTTCCTTTATTACAACCATGATACTTAAACTATAGGCATGCTACATGATACTTAGTTTACAGGTATGTTACATGAATTAATAGTTATTATATACAACAGTACTTAAAACCACAATGAGGTATTTACTCTAAAAGGGTTAACTATACATGAGTTGCACAATGTTGTATGAGATCATAGTTAGAATGATACAGGTTAAGTCGAGGTAGGGTAGAAAGAAGGAAATGCTTTTCAGAAATATTTCAGGGGACCCCATAAGCCTGGTTTAACTATTAGATGTAAAGAATTAGAGAGAAACAGGAAGCTTAGAAAATCCCCAAGCTTCTGAACTTTGCCCTGAGGTATGGTATGATTATGTCCTTTGCTGCAGGGAACACAAGAAAAATAGTCCATTGAGGAGGAAAGCTTTGGACACCGACTTGGAGATGTCTTAGCATTTCTCAGTAGAACTATTCAATAGGTGATTGAATATCATGTTTGGAGTCACACTAAAGAAAGTCTTGGCAGAGTATATAGATTTCATGATTCTGTAGTACTTTAATGGTGAGTGAGACCATGGGAATGAAGAAGGTCATCCTGGGGAGTCAACTGAGTGGGAAGGCCAAAAAAAGCATAGGGAAGAATGAGAACAAGGGTGGAAGTCTAAAGTCCACAGTAGAAACCAAGAATGAAAACAGGAAGGGGTGAGTCCAGCCTTTGACAGTGCCGTACTTAGAGAATCTGCCCATTGTAAGCAGCCATAAAAGCAGACAAAATATATGGAATTACTCTTTTAAGATGTTAGATCTGGGAGGCCTTACACAGAAGAAATGGTGGATATCACAATTGTCTTGGCTTTCTTCTTGGATATGTTTTATAAATTGAGATATCAAGAGGAGGAGACCAGTCTTATTGTGGTACAAAATGGTGGACTTCATGGATACCAACGCAGCTGTCACTTTGTAGATCAGTGAAACAGAAAATGTGGTGGGTTAGGGAGATGGCTTGGCAGATAAACTACTCAACTCGAAGTCCATAGTTTAGAGCACCAGAATCTAAGGACATAGTGGGAAGGGCTGGCAACTCACCTCTAATTCCCAAGCTCTGAAGGCAGAAATAGGGGATCTGTAAGACTAGCCAAATCAGAGACCAATGGTGTCAGTGAAATACTGACTCAAAGTACAGAATGGAGAGTGAGCAAGGAAAACACTTCTGCCATCTCTATATACACTTGTGCAGCTGCACCTACCTCAACCCACGCAAATATCTATATATGCACATGCATGCATACTGCACACACTCACAGAAGGATGAAGCATGCAGGAAGGCAGCTCTTGAAGTCTGCAACACAGATGGCTGGTTAGTAAATCCACATGCAAGATGCCACTCTATGAGTGTGGGAGATATGCAAAGACTAAGTGAGAAAAGTGAGTAGGGAGCTTTGACCATTACGTCTTGGACATATCATGACATCTTGGACCTATTTATGGGCTTCCAATTCTCTAACAAGTAGAGAGGAAAAAAAGCCTTTTAGAATACCTTGAGCTGGCAGTAGCTCTGCAGGATGGCTGCCCATGTGAAGAAAAGCATATCTAGACCTCCCTTCAAAAATCTCAGTCCTGCATTTTAAAAGTGATCAAACTGACTGGTATGAAAATCACCTCTTCATAAAAACACATATAGATATGGAGGAACAAAAAAAACCCAGACACAATACCTAAGGAGTATTCCTTTCTCTCCAGCAATTATTATTGGGTAAGGTTTTGTTGTAAACTTGTTGAAAATTATAAAATGATGATTCTAGAATTCCAGTAAAACCCAGGTGAAAAAAGAAGGAAGCCAGAGCAATGTGACACCATAATCAAAATAATTGTGCCTGCCAAGAAACACATGGGAACAACCTTAACAAACGTGTATAATCGGATTCTGAAATTAAACAATAGTTAGAAAAGAACATATTTAAAAGAAATAATGCAGATACGCTAAAGAATTAAAACCGAATATGAAATATGAGGAATGAATTAACTGAGTTTGGGCATTAAAATAAAAGTGATAAAAGTACGGAAATTTTAAAATCACACAGTAACATAGTACAATTCTACTAGGTAGATTACACCACAGGCTAAAACACTGGCAACCTTGGTTCTTCAGAAATGTTACATAGAGAGTGAAGCAGAGAGTGAAGCAAGTGTAGGTAACCCTGGGTTTGCTGCAGCACGAATCCAAAGCACAAAGTAGCAGAAAGAGCTTACAAGTCCATCAGTGGCTGAATAAATACTGGAAAAGTGGAATGTGTATATAGAGATGCTGATTCACTGGAAAGGAAAATCATAGCATATGTGCACATGAACCTTGAAGACGGCAAGCTAAGTCTAACAAGCAATTGTAATCATCATGTGCTCCGAAGCAAAGTCTTGCAGACGAAAAGCCAAGCTTCACGCTCGCCCTGCTGAAAAGCCATGCGCTTCCTCATAAATCAAAGATTATTTTTCAGTCTTTCCATTTAATGCTCAGAGAACCTGAGCTGAGGACAAAGGCAAGAGCTGAGTCTCCCATCCTGATAGAGGACATGATAACCCTTGAGTTATGTGAAATGCTTAAGCGTGAATGGAACACTGAGTCCGAAACCATTCCTGGGCCTATGCTTCTCAGTGACAGATATCAAACTACACCCTGCTAACTTAGGTGGAGCATTTATCTGGGTAGTGGTGTGGGTTTAGATATATACTAAAAGTTAGGAATTGATTACAAATGAATAAAATATTTGGCTGCTTATTTTTAACTATACAAATAATGCCAAGGAGTTCTGGTGAACATCCATGGTGTTTGTCTTCATTTTTTTTTCCTGCATAACAGCTATATGATGGAAGATACTTTATATTGAATAACATTAAATATCCAGGAATGTTTTTAAACATATTTTGGTTTTCATAGAAAGATTGGACACATATCATCAATAAATAACATCTGAATATGTGTTGTATTGTTTATCCCTGTGAAAAAGAGGACAAATTTATAGACTAAGATTTTTTTATAGAAATAATGACCAGAGATTTCTACAGTTAAATTTAATTCTAAAGCACCCAAATTTAAATATAAAAGTAACAGATGCCTTCAGAGAGGGTGCTGAGTGCTCATTTACAACAGGAAAAGAAGTTATGAATAAAAAAATTGGATGGAAACCCTGTAAAAATATAACTTAATTTTGCTTGTATTCATTGATTCACCAACAAACACTGGACATCTCTGTGCAAGGGGAATAGACAAATCAGTCATCCCTGTGAATGTGTAGCATTGATTCTGATGGGGTAGAAGCAGTAGAACACTAAACAAGTCACCAAATGTTGACCTCTATCAACCGTGAAGTCAGTGCTGTAGTCTGATTTCTGTGAAGAGGATAAGAGGCTGAATATCACCTTAGGGGCCAGAGAGATGACACAGCAATTCACAGAACTAGCTGCTCTTCCAGGACTCTCAGATTTGATTTTCTGCATCATACAACCACCTGTAACTCCAGACCTAAGGGATCAAATATTCCCTCTTTGGGCTCCTATGGGTACCCCCATACACACACTCCACACAGTATATAGATACACATGTAGGTAAAAGTCTCATACACATAAAAATAAATAAATTTTAAAAAGAAGAATGCTGATTAAGAGATTTAGGATGAAATTCTAAACTGACATTTTAAGAAATACCTTATTGAAAGTGGGCACACAGGAGCTAGAACCTAGAACAAGCAGTAGATGAAGCTCTGGACATACTTGGAAGGCTTGCATGTCCTCAGCAGAAGAAATAGCAGTGGGAGGACTCTAAGGCATGCATGAGTGGACTGACATATTTGAGGAACAGCTAATTGGCCAGGGTTACAATGTGAGTGAGCAAGAATGAGAGGAGATGGGAGAAGGTGGATGTTTGGATATGCTAGCTTTAATTCAGTCCTGTGGAAGGACCCACATCATTTGTAGAGTCCTGATGGGGTATACTACTTTTACCAAACTGTTTGGTGTTACTGCTTGGAAAAGAATCTAGGAAGGTTAAGAGAAATCTGTTGTGGAAGACAGGAAAGTGGGGTAGATTACTGACGTGTTCAGTATGGAAGTGGCCAGATGCAATCAGAATTAGTAGAGTATTTTGTTGTTAGAGTCAATAGGATTCACTGCATAATGTAAGACACAGGAGGAAGCAAGATTTCAAAGAGAAACCCCAAGCATTTGGTGAGAGGAAGATGAACAATCACTGCTAAATAGGATAGAAGAGATTTTCAATAGATCTGAAGGTTGCTTTCCAGACATGCTTAGTTGGGGATGTCTATACTGTGTCCCAGTGGAGATTTCAAATAGTCAGTTGGAAGTAACATTTTAGATATTCATGGAGAAACCTTGCTGTCCCAGGCAAAAATTGTATCGGCTCTCTGCATATCTGTAGTGAATATAGAAAAGAGGTCTTTATTGACGGTTACTGATTGGGAAGTTGAGAAGTAACAAGAGATGGCTATTGAAGAATATCCAAACTATGGAGAGAATGACAGGAACATAATATCCTAGAAGCACAGAGGCAGAGAGCCTTAGATATATTTAATGAGGGTATTGGCATGGTTGTCTTCCAGGGTTAATTTGTCACAACGAAGAGTCACCTGATCAGGGCCCCTCAGGAGCAATTGTCTACATCAGGTTAACCTTCTGAGTCTATCTGTGTAAAACTTCCTTGACTGGCTTAATTGATGTGTCGGGGGCGGGGGGAAGAGACCCACCCCCAACGTGAGCAATGGTGTCCTATAGCAGTCCACATAAGAAAGTGCACAGAAGAATGAAGGCTATTTTGGCTTTTGTTCACATGGCCTTCCCTTACACAACTCAGTTAATTTCTGCTGTTGGCGATTCCTGAGCAGCTATTATAACCTGTTTTTCTGGTCTCTCATCATGGACTGAAGACCAGTGGCTCTCCAGGAACCCTGAAGGCATTCCATATCAGATTGAAACTACTGAGATACACAGCTTTGTGAGCTAAGCTATTATAAGGTGTCTCTGGTTTTCCCTGTGAAGTGGCCAGGGTTGGGCTACTCTGATTACTGAGGCATGACACCTCTAAGATTGAGAAACTACTGGGTTCTTAGTCTTGTACATCTGAATGACAAGAATTGTGGACTATTTTCATCATGTTATGTAAGATGATCTAATAAACCCATATATACACATATATAATGTATATGTATATATGTATATATATGTAAACTTATAATCCTGTATATGTTTGTTTTCTATGTTCTGTTCTTCTAGAGTACCCTAACTAATACAATTTGGAAGTGACTAATTTGAGACTGAGAATTCTGGAATGTCAGTCTTCTAACGTGACAGGCCCATCATACCTGAGTAAAGTCTATTCACATTCTCTTGAGATGAATTACATAGATGAAAGCAGAGGTTTAGCCCTGAAGGGTCTTCCAAAGCCATGCTTAGAATGCTCCTTCTTTTTAATCTTAGAGGTTGTCTGCTTCTTTTCATTTTAATTTGATGAAGTTGTCATAAAACAGAGAAGGAAGAGACACACTGACTGTTTATAGATCCCAAAGTCTACCTTTAATGCCAGAGCTTCAAAGTAAAATCAGAAAATCCCTTTCCCCAGATCCACTATGGATGAGACACAAACTGACACCTTGTTTCTTTAGTTGTGTACATTATTGGCAAAACCACACTGCTATTAGTGCAGTGAATGTGAATTACTCAGCTGACATCTTAACTCAAGTACAGTATCACAAAGCATACATTCTCCCAGTAGAAAACCAGACCAGCATTGGCAGTTGTTCAGAACTTGTGTGATAACAAGAATTTGCTTTTGCCCTGGTATTCTCTCACTAAAGGAAGAAGCAGCCCCATGATCCTTGTTGGCTGCTAAATGTTGAAGCTGAGTGGCATTAAAAATGTAGACTGACTGTAAGAGTTCATGGAAATCTCAGACATACGTGCTGGGGTAAAAGGAGAGCTACAGCCATTTGAAGAATGGATTTCACACTCAGTGATATTTTTTTTTGACCTCCAAAGAAGTAAAATGTAGCTTCCTGTCCAATGTAAATATTGGTCAGTTCCTATCCCATTAAGTGTTCTTATTCTTTTCTCTGAAGACAAAAACCCAGGCCTATCCATCATAATAATATTCCCATTAGCTCTTAAGCAATATGTTTGCATAGGAAGGTTGCTCTCTCTGTCTCTTTCTCACTCCCTGTCTGCTGATGATTTAGGAAGAGTAAGACTTCCAGACTTATCCTGAAAATATTTATCCAGCTTCTTTCAAGGGTTCGTGCTAGCACTGGGTCACGAAGGCATATGTTTATCTACAGCAAAGGTTATACAGATGAGATATCCACAAAGCCTGAGGCAGTCTAACATTTTAGTGGAAGGTGGCAAAGATTAGGGAATGACGCTGAGGAAATGATTTAAATTCTCTGCTCCACCCATTGAAATCAAAGGAAAGGTATAATGTGCCCATCAGGTTTCCTTTGCTGCCTCCTCTAAGGCACAGGCTTACCTATTTCCTAGACATGCTCTCTCCTCCCATCTGCTTAGTCTGCTTCTTCTGTTGCTATCCTGTGCTCTTTGACTAAGTAAGTTGAACATGAGCAGTCAAGAGAACAATATGGCTGGCACAGTAATATTGCACACATGCACGCTTTTCTCATCAATGAAGAAAACAAGAGGAAAAAGCGAGGACCTGAAGTTGACAAGTGATTTTTAAGGGAAGTTAGATGGGTTGGGCAAGTAGGACATGCACATTGGTCCTGTTGAAATGATATCTCTAACTATCGTTATCATGATGCCCTGAGCAATGGTGATTCTTTTTTTCTTAAAAATTTTTATTATTTAAATGCATTTATACATCAGAGATATTAATATTATTGAGTATTTTGAGAATCAAGTAATACATAAAAGTTTGTTCAACTTGTATATTCATATCCTTTTATACCCTAAAAATAGCATTGAAAAATATTTAAAACTATCCATAACAGAGGATTCTATGCCTAATGTTGAATACTAAATTGTTTCAAACATATACAAAATATTCTTTGTGAATTAAGCATAGTAAAAGAGCATAAAATATTAAAAATGAATCATTAAGAAATATATTCAAAAGCCCTTATATGATACCACTTGACATAGTGAGAGAGTATTGTTGTGGTAAATTTAACCCAATTTACCCAATCAATGAATTCACAACTCAAGTAATTGGTATATAAGCTACTAGCCTAGATTGGGCTTATTTACCATTATACTACTCTGTTCCCTTCTATTAGATCTTATACGACTTGCGATTTCTCCAAGCCACGTGCTTCAGCTCCATCTTCCTTCCACCTTGTCCTCCTCCATCATACTCTTCAGAGGACTAGATTCCAGAGAATCAAACAAAAATATATCTTGATGATACTAAAATTTTGTTTTGAGATTTATATATTACAGACAATACAGCTTTAGTCAATTTCCTCATCAAACATGATGAACTGGCCTGCTTAACCTCCTGATGTCCTGGACTTTAGCTGGATCCAGTGAAGACACAGACATCAGAAACTAGTAATTCTGTCCCCCTGCACCCTTCATAATATCTCAATGCCCATTTCAGCTTGAAGAAATTATGAAGAGTTGTTGACCCAGTTCCCTGGGCTTTGGGGCTGGATAGGGTTATTAATTGGTTGTCTTTCTAAGAAATGTAGAAATGGTCATATTTGGAACAGGGAGGAAATAGCCAGAAGTGATTCTATAGCCATAATCTCATTTGATAGAAAACTTTATAATTGTTACTAAGTTAAAGTCATACATTCCTATTTGGTACAGAATTTATTTTGATACAAAATCAAGGTTATCATTGGTATAAATTTCTTCTATTGATACTAAATAATTAAAAATATAGGGCTTAGACCCAGTCCTTATTTTTCTGTTATTATAAACACATCTGAGATGTTTAGACCTGTGAGTTTAGGGCCAAATTAGCAAATTCATGGCTCTGAGTTTATTGTTAGGGTGATTTCAAGATTTTAACTAAAAATAGCTGAGAGTAGTTAACAGACAACAGTCCAGATTACTTTACATAGATAGTTGGTTTTCAAAAACATCAGAAATGCACAGAATGTGACATTTAATATTATTTATTCGCTTGTTGAGACTAGTCTGCTCCTGATAGCATTTTCTGTCTTAGATTCAAAGAAGAAATCAAATATCATTGGAGTTGCTCCAGTTGTGACAAGACAACCACTAGGCAAAAATTGCTTCTTCATCTATAGATAATACTGTCCAAAAAGGACACACTTACGGGCCTAGGACATCTTAACCCTGCCGAGGCAGAGTGAGTCCTTAATATTCATGTTTCTCTTGTCTGTCAGACATTCATGGGCCAGAAGGCTGAAGATGCTCCAATGTTTTGAAGTAAGGACTGTCTAGGTGTCCAGCAGTCTCTATCAATTGGCTAAAATTTTAGAAGCTGTGTTAGGCTTCCCATATAGTCTCAATTATTCAATAGTTCTTGGCTTTCTGATGGAGTTGAAAAACTACATAGTCCCTTAGCCAGCCCAGGCTTTTTACTTTTGAGAGGATGGTTTTCAGATGGTATCCAATCTAAGCCAAGGCATCCAATCTAAGCCAAGATATAGACAGGTGCAAAGTCTTTGTCTTAAGTTAAGATAGAAGATAGTGTTCAAGTTTATTGACAAAGATGTTAGACTGGGTGTCAGATATACCTTATACCAGATAATTTACAATATATGTAATAGTTGTGTTCAATTTATATTTTGAGAAAACGTTGTTCTTTTTTTTTTTTAATTGAACAGAAAGGGTGAGATGTTGCAGCATTTTCTCTGTCCAGTCACATTAGGGCAGTGACAGGCCTGTGATTGGTCAGGAATAGAAAGGTGGAGCTAGAGTTGGAGGAGGAAAAAGGGCAGAGAGCAGGAAGGAGAGGAGCATCTTCATCATGGAGTCAGAGGATGAGGAAGAGTCAGACTGAATATGGTTATACAACCAAGCAAAAGTTTTTACAAAATAGATTAATTGGGCTTAAATATTGTCTTTATTATTTGGTTCTGAAATTATTGTATTGGCATCTTGTAAATTGTGATCTTATATACCCAGAAGATGCTGCAACATGTAATAAGGACATATGCTCCACTATGTTCATAGCAGCCTTATTTATAATAGCCAGAAACCAGAAACAACCCAGATGTCCCTCAACAGAGGAGTGGATACAGAAAATGTGGTACATCTACACAATGGAGTACTACTCAGTTATTAAGAACAATGAATTTATGAAATTCTTAGGGAAATGGATGGATCTGGAGAATATCATCCTGAGTGAGGTAACCCAATCACAAAAGAACACACATGGTATGAACTCTCTGATAAGTGGATATTAGCCCAGAAGATTGGAATACACAAAGTACAATCTACAAACCACAAGAAACTCAAGAAGAAGGAAGACCAAAATGTGGATACTTCACTCCTTCATAAAAGAGAGAGTAAAGTACCCATGGAAGGAGTTGTAGAGACTAACTATGGACTGAGACTGAAGGAAGGACAATCCAGAGACTGCTCCACCTGGGAATCCTTCCCATATTCAATCACCTAATCCAGACACTATTGTGGATGCCAGCAAGTACTAGCTGACAGGAGCCTGATATAGCTGTCGTCTCCTGAGAGGCTCTGACAGTACCCGATTAATACAGAAGTAGAGACACACAGCCATCCATTGAACTGAGTACAGGGTCCTCAATGAAGGAGCTAGAGAAAGGACCCAAGGAGCTGAAGGGTTTGCAGTCCCTTAGGATGAGCAACAATATGAACTAACTAGTATCCTCAGAACTCCCAGGGACTAACCTACCAACCGAAGAATATACATGGTGGGACTAATGGCTCCAGCATTGTATGTATAGCAGAGGATGACCAAGTTGGTCATCAATGGCAGGAGAGGCCCTTGGCCCTGTGAAGGTTCTATGCCCCAATGTAGGGGAATGCCAGGGCCAGTAAGCAGGAGAGGGTGGGCGGTGAGCAGGGGGAGGGGGAAGGGAACAGGAGTTTTTATTTTATTTTATTTTATTGTTTTCAGAGGGGAACCTGGGAAAGGAGATATTGTATGACACATAAATAAAGGAAACATGTAAAAAAAAAAGAAATTATTGTAACAAAAGAAAAAATTGGATTCTATAATAGAAAAGTATTCCTTTCATATGATTTTCTAGTTTTGGAAAATTTTCTAGTTTTGGAAAATGCTGAGGAATGAGAATATAAAAATAATTTAGAAATTGAAAAAATGCATTATATATCTGTGTACATTGTCTAACACCCAGTTTACTTAAAAAATTATCAGTGTTTCTAGGAGAGAAATTATTTTATCATTAAGTATATTTTTAAAATTTCAAAATAGCAAAAACTTTGAAGTTAAACTTTAAGAAAATACTAATTTCAAGAACAGTGAGAAGAATTATCAATAATATTTTCATGATGTTTGTAGAATGTGATTTTAATATTTTCAAATGTTAATATTCCACAAACAGAGTAATTATTTTAAGATATATTTCATTGTTATATCCCCCTTTTCATTTTTTATTTTATTAATTTGGATACTGTTTCTGTGCCCTCTACTTAGTCTGGCTAAGGGTTTATCTATCTTTTTGATTTTCTCAAAGAACCAGCTCCTGGTTTTGCTGATTCTTTGTGCAGTTCTTTTTGTTTCTGTTTGGTTGATTTCAGCCCTGAGTTTGATTGTTTCCTGCCATCTACTCCTCTTGGGTGTATTTGCTTCTTTTTGTTCTATAGCTTTCAGGTGTGCTGTCAAGCTGCTAGTGTAAGCTCTCTTCAGTTTCTTTTTGGAGGCACTTAGAACTATAAGTTTTCCTCTTACCACTGCTTTCATTGTGTCCCATAAGTTTTGGTATGATGTGTCTTCATTTTCATTAAGTTCTAAAAAGCCTTTAATTTCTTCCTTCATTTCTACCTTGACCAAGTTACCATTGAGTAAGAACATTGTTCAGCTTCCATGTATATGTGGGCTTTCCATTGTTTTTGTTGGTATTTAAAACCAGCCTTAGTTTGTGGTTATCTGATAGGGTGCATGGGATTATTTTAATCTTGGTGTATTTGTTGAGGCCTGTTTTGTGACCAATTCTATGGTCAGTTTTGGAAAAGCTTCCGTGAGGCGCTGAGTAGGAAGTGTATTCTTGAGCAATGGTGATTATTAACATGCTGCCATGTTAATAATTTTTTTGAGTGCTATATCATATAATTGTAAGCTCAGAAGCTTCAAGAATGTAAAAGCCAGAAGGTAGTGAGGATGGATGTGAAATGATACTGGGCATGATGAAGCCAGCGCATCATTTGCAAATTATATCGGTGAATGTTAAACCACTTTGGCTCCCGGTGGGTTGAGCACATGCAGCCCCCATTCAAGAGCTCTCTGGATTCGCCAATGAAAGACTAACACATACCAGCTAATTTTAATATGCCTTGACTAACTCAATGGCTGAGCACTTCTAAACCTCACCGCAGCTAGTAAACACTCCCTCCAGTATTCCTGAGTAAATAATTATTAAAATCTTTATTTCATCTCTGCTACCCCAGACCCAATCTAGGAAGTGGCCCCTAGGACCACTTTCCTGAATCCTTATCTACTGGAGGGCCTTGAAGATTCTTTTTCTTTTTTCTTCCCCATCATGTAGATACTCTGTCTCCTTCCCCCTTCCCTTCTCTCTGTTGGTCCCTGCCAGTGCAATCTAAAAGTCCCGCCCTGTCTCCCTCCCCTGCTGTTGGCTGTAGTGCAATTCTTTATTAACAAGCAAAGCCAGCGGGGGGCGGGGGGTGGCGCAGGGACCCCCCCCCCAGGTCTGGAAGCATGGCTTTGGGAGCCAAAATAAGACAAAGCATTAGAAAGAATTCCCAACACAAATGCTTGAAGTAGACCTGTATAGGACTGGACCTGTCAACAGATAATCATGTATTGTGGAGGGGATTATTGATGCTACCCCTTCCTGATGAATTACTGGATACTGATGAATTCTCAGGGAAGGTTAGTTACTGTCTTCAGTTCTGTGCCCAATGCTGAGCCTACCAGGCCACCTAATTTTGGTTGTCATCCGGACTGTGTCTGGAATGAAATAAAACACAAGCTGCTAGGCTCTCCTGTGAGGAACTTTCTAGAGTCCATTATTTGAAGCAGGAAGACTAACCCTAAATGTGGGTAGGAGCACCTGGTACAGCCTATATCTAAGGAAATGGAAGAAAGAAACAATGCAGATAGTCTGTTTAGGCTTACGTTTGCTGGCAAGTTCATCTATCCTGTTGCTATGGCTTCTCTTTGTTGATAATATAATGTATTTCTTTGGGCTTTCAGCACAGATTGAAGACCAGCAGCTTTCCTGTTATCTTCCATGCCTTTAGCACCAGATTTGAAATGCTGAGACATCCATCTCTGTGGAGTGAGAAACTATTGGATTCTGGGCCTCTTCATTATGAATCAGCCGTTGTTAGATTATCCTGTATGTTAGCCTATTAAATCTATTAAATTATTTCTATCAATTCTATTACTATAGAAAGCTCTGACTAATACAATGGGAAGTGAACTCTTGGAGAAAGGGTGGAGCCATATGAGAAAGCATACAAGGTGGTACTATAATCAAAATATGTTTTATTTATGTATAAAATTGTCAAAGAACAGATTAAATGATAGAAACACACAAGGAAAAGTTTACCATGTCTATATCTTGATTTGTACCTCTTAATAGAAGACACATGTAGACAGCTTGTGAGCCTTCACCATTGACAAGATATTTTCTTTAAATCTAAGACACCTCATGCATCATCTTTTAAAAGTGCTTCAGGTTCTAATCGCTGTGTGGTAGTGACGAATTTCTTATTTAAGGAACAAGGCCCTCCCAGGTAATTCAAATCATGAGTAGAAAGTAGGATAACCCCCGTCTTCACAGGCATCCTGTTCCTCTTGTTTCTTAGAATTATGACAAGATTATGAGAGCCTCTAGACATCCATTGATGTGATACTAGAGTTTGATTTTAGTCTGTAAAATTAGTACTGACTTGTTATAATAGGGAATGGATGACTATTAACTTGTAATCATAGGGAACATTATATTTTTTTTATTCACCTTTTGTTTTATTTTGCAATGCCAAAAGTAATATCCCAACTTGAAGATTAGTGCAATTTCTTCAAGAATTTGGACCTTTGGTTTCCCCACAAATTTTACTGGAACACAGTCTTCAGTGTGTAACAGATTTAAAAGCAACCAACAAATATTTTCAATTCATAAGCAGTAGCTTGCCTTAAACAATGGACAAAATGTACAACAAGCAGGCATTTGTTTCATTGCTGAGAAAATGTTTTCATGCTACATTGCTGGAAAGAGAACTCTGTTATCTCCAGATACAACTGGTTTAAAAGCAGAGGACTGAAGTTAGCAAGAAAAAAGATGACCCAACTGATCTATATGTGAAGATAAAAGAATAAATTAAAGAAGCTAAAGAAACAGACTTTGTCTATTTTGTAAGAAAGAATGACATTGGATGCAAAATACACATCTTTAATTAATGAAAATGAGCATGAACATATAATATAAAGGACCCAAAGTTCTTTGGAGAATAAGTTGGGAAAGAGAGAGCTGTTAAACTCATGGGCTGGTGATAGGATTCAGTGATTGAGTGTCTTCTGTTCTTGAGGAGGAGGAGTATTCAGTGCCTAACACAAACATTGGCAGGTTTACAACCGCCCATAACTCCAGCTTGAGAGCATCTGATTCCTCTGGCATCTGTAGTCACCTACATTCGTGTGCATGCACTCAGAATTATAACTATACCTACAACTAAAATATAATAAAGTATATCTTAAAAATAAGTAGATTCATCTAGAGGCTTTCCTGTGATATCCAGATAACAGTGTTAAGTTCTCTATATTTATAAAAAGGGAATGTTCAGATAAAGAAGAAACATCCCATGATCCAGGAAGAAAAATAGTATTGACCTTTCTTACTAAGAGAGGGGACCATGATGTCTTGACTGGGCTAAGACTCAAAATCTAATTATCGAGATTTAGAGATTCACTTTTTGAATTGAGATTTCCAGTACACATGCTGGGGATGAGGATGGCAAGACAATTAACAAAGATCCGGTGGCTTAAAATGTCAGTGTTGTTTATTATCTCCCACAGGCTGGATGAAGCAGGAATTGATTTGGGTGATTGTCTGGGGGGTCTCTCATGAGTTTGTAGTCAAGCTATCCCTGTGTCTTTGACCACCTGGGTATCAGGGCCTGCTTGCTGCTGATATCACAACACACGTTTCAGAGAGCCACACAAGTATTTTCATGGCACTGTGGTTGATATACTACAAAGCAAGGTTCAATTCAGAATCTCTTTAATGAAGAGATTCATAGCTTATGCATTAGACGTTCACACATTTTAAAGGGGAGTCCTACTGAATGTGGGAAAAAACTGTTGCAAAGGCGTGAATCTAAGGGATGACAATTGCCAAAGATCATTACTGAATCTGGATTATAGTATTTAAAAATTAAATAAATACTAGAGTATTTATTTATAAAATAAAACCTGTACATGTTTCAATTTATTTAAAACCAAATTAGTTTCTTTTATAAAATATTCTCTTTCTTAGTTTCTTCATAATGCTCAGTGAGATTCCAGTTTAAGCAATGAAATTATTGCAAATGTCCAATCTTTATATGCATAATAATTGAAGTATGTCAATATATTTTATACTTATTGATAATTACTATATGTCAAACACTTTTGCTCCATATGTTCATCACTGTAGCCTTGACCTCAAAACTGTAGGTCAGGAGAGAGGGGCTGAAGCAGGTAAAAATACTACATTTGTCTAAGTTCACATGGATATGAAGAGACATGAGAGAAATGGATCCAGGCTGGAATAACAGAGTGCACATATCAGGTTATAGACATGGGAAGAAAGAACAGTGATTAAGAAGTTTGGGTGTGGGTTTCACAAAGGGATTGTTACAAAAATGGAGTTGTTGTTAGGACCTACAATAAAAGATTATTTTAACACCTGAAACTGTAAAATAAATTATATGATATCACATAACTGGTGCCCTAGTTTGCTTTCTGATGCTGCTATTATAATGCTCTGACCCAAAAGCAACTCTGTGAGGAAGGGTATATTTGTCTTATACTTCCAGGCCACAGTCCATCACTGAAGGAAGACAGAACACAAACTAAAGTAGGAACCATGGAGGCATGTGGCTTACTATCTTACTCAATGGCTTTTGATGAGCTACCTTTTCTGTATATCCCAGACCTACTGTCTGAAGGATGCTGCTGCTCATGGTGGACTGGGCATTCCCATGATGATTAAGACTATTTCTCATAGATATGGTCAGAGGCCAATTGGGTTTGGAAAGTTTCTTAACCATGATCCTTTTTTCCTAGGTGATGCTAAGTTGCGTTAAAATGACAAAATCATAACCTACATACCCTGTAAATGGTAAAGGTATATTCTGAAGTTTGTTAAGCTTTGTTAGAGCAGTGGTTCTCTCTTTTGTAAGTCAATATCAGATATCCTGCATGTCAGATATCCACATTACAATTTATAACATTCACAAAATCAGAGTGATGAAGCAGCAACAAGATAGTTTTATTTTTGGTTGCAGGCATAATATTTCTATGTATGGTGTAAAAGCTATCCTTGTGTTTTTCAAATGTTGAATTCTCTGCCTTCGCATTTTGTTTCAGTGCAAACATGACTTTGTTGTGTTTATTTTTAGAAGCTCTTGTCTAAAGTTTGTATGAACATTGCTCTTTATTTGTTCTCTGTCTTGCCAATAAAAGCCAACAAGCCAATGCAAACCTTTAGAGAAAATAGGTGGAACTTTCCATTCTAGAAAAGGTGAAGAAAGAGACTGGAGGTGGAGGAAGGAGCCATGAGGAGAGGTCAAGGAAAATAACAGGAGAGGAGAGTTGTATCACAAAAGGATGAAAAGCCACATGTAAGATGAGAATACTCTCTGGAAGGAAGCCTGACTAGCTGGGAGGTTTATAATGGAGTAATAATTGCTCAGTATTTGGCTCAAGGCATTTTAATAACTCTTAGTCTCTCTTTATGATTATTGGGTAATTAGCTACACAAAGAATAACTGCTGCCATGCTAATTTTATTAATCTATATTAATATAATAGTAACTCAATAGATGGTGGTCCCCACATCATGAGGAACTGTATTAAAAGGGCATGGAAGTAGAAAGGTTGAGAACCATTGATCTAGTGCTGGAACATTCAACCACAGGCCCAAATTGTCTCTTCTTCTCTCCCTCATTCCTGGCATTTCACTATGAGTAAATAACTCTACCAGAGAGCTGTTCTTCCTAACTCGGTGCCTTGTTCATCACCAAAGATTGGTTAAATCATCCTTGATTTAAAGGTCTGTTTGTAACACAGTAGTAGGCATTCTACAAGCAATCCCGGGGAGGAGTATCTACAACTAATATTTTCCTACAATCTTCTAAACCATTTGGAACGAGCTTTCTTCTTTTATATAATCATTAGATACCAATACATTCTATCACTATGATTAGTTCAGAAACATTTTCTCACATAGATATCATTTCTCAGAACAATTTAAAGCATGAAACTTTGTGAGAGATGAGAGATTATACTTGTGCCATTGACTCTCTGCACAGTTCACTTGAGAGAATAATCTCTTCCTTGAAAGCCTATAAGCTGCAGGAGTCACCTGTATTTGAAAGTGTTCATAGTTGACATATCTGTATTTGGCTTTAGTCCATTAGTTTGTTTTTGAATCTTCCTCTAAGGGAGGGGGAGTCAGAGGTATCCATGGTATCACATCTTCCCGCTGAACTTGCCTCCCCCTTTTTATCCTTTTTTTCTTTTGAAAAGATCCAAAACCAGTTTTCAAAGTTCACAAAGATTCAGGCTGCTGTGTCCATACTACAACAACACAACTCACTAAAATGGGGGTGCGGGGTGGGGGAACTTAGCATAATAATGGTGGAGTTTAGTTGACAATATTCTAAATAAAATAAACTCCCATCCATTTAGGACTTTCTAGGATTAAGGCATTGTAGATTGTCTTAGTCAATGTTTCTATTCCTGCACAAAACATCATGACCAAGAAGCAAGTTGGGGAGGAAAGGGTTTGTTTATTCAGCTTACTTCCACATTTCTGGTTATCACCAAAGAAAGTCAGGACTGGGACTTAGCAGGTCAGGAACCAGGAGCTGATGCAGAGGCCATGGAGTGATGTTCCTTACTGGCTTGCTTCCCTTGGTTTGCTCAGCCTGCTATCTTATAGAACTCAAGACTTCCAGCCCAGGGATGGCACCACCCACAAGGGGCCCTACCATCTTGATTACTAATTGAGAAAATGCCCCACAGCTGGGTCTCATGGAGGACCTTCCCCAACTGAAACTCCCTTCTCTGTGGTAACTCCAGCCTGTGTCAAGTTGGCATACAAAACCAGCCAGTACAATTGATCCCTTGTCAACTTGACACACAAACACATCACTATTAAGCCTCAACCCTTACTTTCTTATTCATCCCCAAGATCTAAAGTCCCACAGTCTTTACATATTAAAAGCTCAATCCATTTAAAATGTCCAATATCTTTTATAATTCAAGGTCTAACTGTGGGTTCCACTAAAATACTTTCTTCCTTCAAGAGGGAAAAATATCAGGGCACAGGCACAATCAAAAGCAAAAATCAAACTCCAACTGTCCAATGTCTATGATCCACTTACAATCTTCTGGATCATCCTCCAAGGGCTTGGGTCACTTCTCCAGCTCTGCCCTTTGTAGCACACACCTTGTCTTCTAGGCTCCAGATGCCTGTACTCCACTGCTGCTGCTGTTCTTGGTGGTCATTCATGGCACTGGCATCTCTAAAACACTGTCTTCTGCTGTAACTAGGCTTTACCAATAGCATCTCATAGGCTCTCTTCATGGTGCCAAGCCTCACCTCCTTTGCATGACCCCTTCAGTCCTGGGCCATCAATTGCAACTGAGGCTGCACCTTCACCAATGGCCTTCAATGGCCTCTCACTGTGTCGAGCCTCAGCTGCTCTTCATAGACCCCTTCATGCCTTCAAAACCAGTACCACCTGGGTGACTCTTACACATTACCAAGTCCTGCTGCAGCACAAGCTACAACTTTGGGTATCTCTGGAACACAGCCTCTTTGTGCTCTCAGAAAACACTTCCCAGAAGATGTCACCTCAGTGATGCTGGTCTCTTCTTAATCACGGCTAATTTCTTAGCTCCAGCTAACAAGCATCAAAGTCCCAGTAATGCAAAGTTTTCACTTTAGTAGTTCTCGTATCTTGTTAATCACAACTGATACTTCAGCCCCAGCTAACCAAAACCACAGAATCTTTACAATCAAAACAACATGGCCCTGATATGTCTTTAATCTTCCCTCTGAAATTTCACAAGCCAGGCCTCCATCTTCTGCTCTGTTCTCAACATGATCTTCCAAGCTCCTACAGAACATCCCATAGAGTTCTTAACAGCCAGTGGCTCTTCTAGCTCAAAGTTCCAAAGTTCTTCCACAGTCCTCCTCAAAACAGGGTCAGGTTGTCACAGGAATACCCCACTTCTGGTACCAATTTGTCTTAGTCAGGGTTTCTATTCTTGCACAAACATCATGACCAAGAAGCAAGTTGGGGAGGAAAGGGTTTATTTGGCTTACATCCACATTGCTGGTTATCACCAAAGGAAGTCAGGACTGGGACTTAAGCAGGTCAGGAACCAGGAGCTGACGCAGAGGCCATGGAGGGATGTTGCTTACTGGCTTGCGTCCCTTGGTTTGCTCAGCCTGCTATCTTATAGAACTCAAGACTTCCAGCCCAGGGATGGCACCACCAACAAGGGGCCCTACTGTCTTGATCACTAATTGAGAAAATGCCCCACAGTTGGGTCTCATGGAGGCACTTCCCTAACTGAAGCTCCCTTCTCTGTGGTAACTCCAGCCTGTGTGAAGTTGGCACACAAAACCAGTCAGTACACAGATTCTTTGTTTCTTTTTTTTCTTTTTAAACTTTAACATTAGGCATTACTACCTAAAAAAATTCTAACTATCTTTAGAAATCCTTCATGAATGTTTAACAGATTTATATTTGAATGTCACTACACATGAGATATCATCAAATACATTTTATTATGAAACATCTAGATAGGCTAGGTAAAATAAAAGCAATATTCCCAAAGGTCAAACCATGAATCCTGGAAGCAGAGTAGGTTGATTCTTTCGGTCTGGCCTGAGGACTTCAGTGTAGTGAATATACTGGAAGACAGACAATGTCTTAGGCATGGGGGAGGTGAAAATTTGTATCCAATATCAGGCAAAAGAAGTTTCTTTGAAGAATTAAAATTCTAATAACAGAAGTCATCAGACAAAGTCTGCCCACAAGTGAAGAAGGATGACAGTATCTTGGAATTTTCATTGTGAGCCTGGTTTGGAAGCAAAGGGAAAGTAAGTAGCTTAGAGAGTGTAACAGTATTCCAACCCTAGTAAGATTCCTCACACTACTTCAGGCTGCTTTGTGGTCTTAGAATCAAACATTATGTGTATGCATGAAAGTGCAAATGAGAATTCCAGTTCACTGTTTTCAACCTCAATCCACAGATTCTGAAGACACAGTAGATAATAAGTATTATAAACACTGATTGATCAACAAAAAAACCCTATAAAAATTTGGAGTCAAAGAGAGTACTTTCAAACACTAAGTAAAGCTAAGCAGTTTCCTTAAAGAGAACTACCAACTGTATATTATAAAATATCCTCACTAGATAAAGTAACAGAGAAGAAAGCAGACTATGTCTCAACTGAATGAAAAAAGTAATCAAAGAAAATACCCTAGAATTATATTCACCTGTTCTACTTTCATTCTGGTGCTAGTGATAAAACACTCTGACCAAGAGCAACTTACAGGAGGAAAAGATTTATGTGGCTTATTCTTCCAGGTCACAGTCCATCACCGAGGGAAGTCAGGGCAAGGGCTCAAAACAAGAACTGAAGCAGAAATGGAATGGTGTTTATTGATTCTCCGGCTCAGGCTCAGTGAACTTTCTTATACATCCCAGGCCCGCCTACCTAGAAACTATGTCAACCATAGTCAACTGTGCTTTCTCCCCTATCAGTCACTGTCATTGTCATTGTCATTGGTCCATTTAATCTGGGCAGTCTCTCAGTTGATAGTTCTTCACATGACTCTGGCTTGTATTAGATAGACAGCTGATGTGAAGCAGAACACCAACTCACTCAATAATCAGTTCAAAATAAATATAATATTCATTTCAAATGTAACAGCTTGACACGTTTTACTGTCTGCACGTTAAACTAGATGAGCTTCAAACCTCACTGCAAACTGTTTCACTTGGGCCAGAACCAGCAACAAAAAGATTATTTGGTTAGTGTTGGGTACACAGCATCTCATGTCACACCGAGAACTGCGTGGGCTTTAATGCATTTCTAAGTCACGTAGTGATCTCGTAAATGTGCAGATTCTAATTTAATAGGTGTAGGAGATTTAACAGTTCCAGCAAGCCCCAAGCTGTTAAAATAACCACCACATTTTGAGTAGAAAGACTAATTAGGAAGAAACTGCCTCCCTAAGCTGAATTAACTAAGAAAAGGTCATGTTGAGCAATGAAGTTGTTAAAGTGTGGGTAAGTTTAAATTAATGTCCATATCAAATGCTGATAACATTGATAGGTTGAAGAAAGCAGTGGAAAGAGCTGAGTCTGAAGCCCAGTTGTTACAGTACTTGCCTAGCACATATAACATTCGGTACTTACGACTGTGTAAGCTGAGCATGGTACTTTTTAACTCCTACACTTGTGAAGTGGAGGCAGCAGAATCACAAATTCAGAAGCCCAAGGTTATTCTGGGACTACATAGGGACTATAGTGATGATAAGTGAGGAGAGAAAGGAAGGGAGAGATTTGGAAAGAGTCAAATGTTGAAACCACATTCTGGAAAATAGATGATACAGAAGATGGATAGGGATATGGAAGAGTCAATTTCTAAAACATTGAAAGATAAATCTTTTGAGCATTTATAATGCTGGGGTACTTTTGTTTTGAGAAAAGTAAAATTGACTGTATCTATATCATAGAAGGTCAATGTACATACATACATTTTTTTAGGACTTAGTGATAATGACTATACTCAATCCCACAAAGCTCTTCTTATTAAAGAATTTTCCTGACGGGATCCTTAGAGCCCTTGCTATGTGTCTGTTCTTTTGTTTTTGTGCTCTTCTATCTCAAAATTTAAGGTGGCAAAATCTTTTAAGGTGGTATGGCCAGGGGGCTGCTGATTCAGAAGACTTTGTTTTGATCCGCAACACCTATATGATATTCCAAAACTACCTGTAGCATCCAGTCTCATGGGATCTGATACCTTCCTCTGATCTTTGTGGGTCCCAGATATATACATTATGCATTTACATAGATGCAGGCAAGCAATCATGCACATAAAAATAAGCAAGTAAGTTTTAAAGGGTTGCATTTTTAAAATGTAACCTTCTACATCTCGGTAAGAAGTGTTAATATAAGATTTCTGGACTTGGGACTGGAGAAGTTGATCAGTGGTTAAGTATATTTTCTGCTTTTGCGGAGGAACAATGTTCAGTTTTCACCACTAACATAGCAGCTCACAGCATACTACATGAAGACGAAATACTCACACACATCAAATAAATAAATAAATCTATAAAAGAAAACATCTGGCCTTGTTGGACACACAAATGTGCTCAATATTTTCCTTTCCCTTGCTTTTCTTTGACTGATATAGTTATCATTTCAGAAGCTTACACTGTTGAATAAGCTCACACCTACAAGCTGTTTCTGAATTCTGGATGGCAAGTTCAACTCAGTTGTTCTGGCTCAAACTCCTCTCTAAGTTGATTCAAACTGGTTTCTCTCAGCCTCTGGCTGAATTGCTCTGCTTGGCCTCAAACTAATCTGTACTATTCTTCTACCTCCATCTGATTCTCTGGCTCATTCTGTCTTCAACTGTGTCTAGCTTGTTCTCCCTACAACCTGTCTATTAAACCACCCCAGTAAAAAACTCTCTGAACTTCATTAACTGAACTGTCACAAACTCTGCTCCATTGCACTGCCTCTCGACTCATGCACTCAACTGAACTGACTGACTAAACAGAACCCCACTGCATTTCCTAAACTCAAATGCACTGAACTGACAGAACAGAACAGAACTCTCTCTTTATCTGCACTACTCTTAAATAGCTTCTCTTTCCCATGTTGTTCTCATGAGAATTGGGTGTATCCTATTTCTGACTCATTCTATCAAATCTTTTTCTGATTCATCAGGTTGCCAGCCTGTCAATTACACATCACTTTCAGACATGGCTGCTTCCCTCCACAAACTAATTTTACCTACATTGTTTAGGATTAAAGGTAGGTACTAAGAGTGTCTCTGTATTCCAGCTACAGCAGCCATGTTGCTGGATTAAAATTCTTCTACACTGCTTTAACTCACTACCCACATAATTGCTCAGTATTCTGCTCCACTTCACAATTTTCATTTCTTAGAAAATAGTCATTTAGATTTCTTTCTTCAAAAAGCAAACTTCTGGGATTCATCACTATGAGTATAACTAAGAACAGGCAGTTGGAACCAGGGACTATTTATTTTTAAAAGTACCACCTCACACTCCATCAAGGTATGTTAGATGCAGTGGACATCCATTTATTTGGTATGACAATTGCAAATATCATTACTTGAAACAATAATACTTTATATTTTCTTCTCTTACACTAGACTGTGACTGTAGTGCAATCCAAACCAGAGACATGGCCTTCTTCACTTGGCTGGCTGCACTGCCTCTCTATGGTCTACTTCTAGTCAAGGAAGTAAATATGCAGTGATCTATACATTTCAGTGGCAGGTCTATTATCTGCATCCATTCTTGAGTGCAAGGAATGCTTGGAAGCATGACTCAGGTCTCATTTCCATGCCTCTTTCTGAGACTAACATACTTCTTAAACAGATTTTAGGAGTTGCAGTCCCATCTTAGCAGCAGAGACTCAGAGCCTGGGTATCTCCCATCATCCTTGCTCTCTCACACACATATATTAAAATCTTTGCCAATCCCTTTTGCTTCTATCTCCAAAATATCTCTTCCAAGCACCTACCCAAGAATGTTTCAGTGGCATTATGCAGCCATGACCACCATTTCTCTGTTATGTTCTTCTCCCTATATACGTCTGTTTTTCTCATTGGCTCTCTTTCCACTGACCTCCATTGTACTGCAAAAATATTGCCTGATAATTTCAGGACACTAATTAAATGCTAAGCACTAGGATGTGTGTTTGTTGTGGAAAGAATGGTATCATCAACCCTTTGTTTTTTCAAGAATAGATGTTCCAGACTCTGGGATAAAGTAATTTTCACTGGTTGTCAAATGAAAAGTAAGGCGTTAATGCATATCATCTGTGTATGTCCTAAACCTGAAGACTTAAATTTATGCAAATAAACCCTATATAATTCATTTTTTTTACAACTTGTTTGAATTTGCTGTTACTATTATGTAGATGGGTTTAGGAATTCTGCTTAGGATTTTATAATCTATCAGGGGCTTGCCTTGTGCCTTTGTCAGTGGTCACTGATTGCTTATTGTACTTCATCTTGGCGTAGGATGTTGTGAGATATCCCCCATATCTGATGTCAAGGTACATATCATTCTGAAGATGCCATTTTAATTTTCTTTGGTCCTTGCTCATTTTCACAACATAAAATATGTTTTCTATCTATCTATCTATCTATCTATCTATCTATCTATCTATCTATCTACTTATCACCTATCATCTATTCATTTATCTATCCTATGTATCCTATCTATCTATCTATCTATCTATCTATCTATCTATCTATCTATCTACCTACCTACCTACCTATCATCTATATGTGTGTATATGTGCATATATGTCTATAGGTACATAAGACAAATATACATACATGTATGCATATATTCACAAAGTAGGGTGGGTTTCTTTGATTCACCACCCTGAAATTTTGTTCAGTATTCACATACTTTTAAAAACAAAGAAAACATCTTTTAATTCAAATTATTCACATATGCTTCAACTCTTCTCTCTGAACATTTATCAGTCTTTATAAATAAGTTCCTCAGCCTACTCCAACTGGCAACAAGTCTGCTCCCCAGCATTTACCAAATGATGTCCATATACCTGTATGTTCTATATCCAGTGTACCAGCATTGCAAGCCTTTATGTTTACAGGATCAATTGCATTACCTTTACCTTTTAAAGTATAAATGATTTGAACTTTACACTTTCAGATCTTAACTTGATAGTTCAGATCATAGCTGCTTCAGTTCTCTATCCTCTCAGCATTCCTACATGTGACCTTCAAATTTACTGTAACCTCAGGATCCATGAGCTACTAAATATTTGATACTTTTCTGTAAAGAAATGATTCCTGATTTTTAAACATAATTTTGTATTATGAGATACTGTGGTTACATACAATGAACATCCAAACTTGTTGCCACAATTTCAAATAATGAGTGTCACTTTCTTTATTAATTCTTTTGATCTATTCATAAGTCTTCTGTTTATTACTTCCATGTAGTTATAGTCAGCCATTCAGGTTATCACAGCATAATCTTTGTTATTCCATTTCTAAACATGCACAACAATTTTCTTGTCTCTTTTGTCTTCAAGTCTTCACTCTGTTTTCCAAACACTCCAGCAGCATATTAATCAAGGCATTCACTCTTTCATCCTTCAAAACAATTCAACAATCTTTAATCTTCATTGGATCCTGTTTATACTAATGGGCATGTTTCTCATCTGTTTCCTCTTGAGGGTAAATTGCTCAAGGAATGTCATAACAACTTTGTTCTATATTACATAAAATATTTTCAAAATTCCTGTATGAAAAATTATTAATGATCAGATATTCAATCAGAAAATATAACTTAAAGAAGATAGTGCATGTAAAAAAAGAGAAATCAGGTATGGTTACCTACTTAAGAGGTTGTGCATTTGAAAGAGAACAAAGTAGGGTACGTGGAGGATTTGTAGAGAGAAATTGGAATGAGGAAATGATATATTCATATTATAATCTCAAAAGCTAAAAGACATATTTTAAAGAGGAAAAATATATAATATTTATTATCATTTATACTTAAGAAAACAATGAGACTGCTAATAATGGAAATTACACTTAAATACATGTAATCGCTGTAGGTATTCACTATGGTCAACCAAAACATTGGTTGCCTGAGTATGTACCTTAAAAATTATATGCTCCCCTAAATGGAAGTTCATATTCAGAGAAGTGGACCTGATTATGGAGACACAAAATCACCCTTTGTCAACTGGGTTAGATAATATGATATAATGCTGACAAAAGCAAGGTCCCCCTCAGTCTTAGAGTTTTCTTGTACCCCTGTGGTCATTTTGAATTGTCTTAGAGTTGACAGATTAGATTTGAATCCTTACTACTTCATTTACTAACTCTGAAGTCTTGGAAAAATATGCTTCACTTATTAAGTGTATTAAAAATTACTATTTGTCAAAGGATTCTATTTTTGGTGAAAATGGCCCTGTGTCTGCTTACTGAATAAAGGTTTCTGTGTTAAAGTCAGACAGACTACAGGAATAGAATTCTAGTATTTCAGTTGTAGCTTTGTTTTTATTCTGTTTGGCAAAAATCTCATAAACATACCACGAAAAGAGCAACACATTGTACACTTGTCAAATGGGCTTATTGTGCAAGTGACACTGTAAGCTCTAGAGACATCATGATGAATAAAACACAGAGATTTCTGAATTCCAAGAGAGCTAATATTTTGACCAAGGGAAACAGACTTTAAAGTAGTAAAGCACCTATCCAGGCAATTCAGTAAGAAGCTATTCAGTGGTAGTATGGAATTATAAATGTGACATTACTTTGTTAGGAAATTTCTTTTTGAGGGTGTGGATAGTAGGGCCACTTTTTATGTGGTTAGGTGGTCAGTAGAGCTCTATGCCTCTTCCCAAGATGGCCACACCCTAATAGCTACAATATGAATCTCACTCTGGAGTCTTGCTTCAGAAGAACAAATGCAATTTGCAGATAAGGTGGCCACACCCCAATAGCTACAATATTAATCTCACTCTGGAATCTTGATTCAGAAGAACAAATGCAATTTTCAGATTAGATGTCCACACCCCAATAGCTGCAACATAAACCTCACTCTGGAATCTTGCTTCAGAAGAACAAATGCAGTCTGCAGATAAGATGGCTATAACCCAATAGCTACAATATAAATCTCACTCTAGAATCTTGCTTCAGAAGAACAAATGCAGTTTGCAGATAAGGTGGCCACACCCCAATAGCTACAATATTAATCTCACTCTGGAATCTTGATTCAGAAGAACAAATGCAGGTAGCAGATAAGATGGCCACACCCCGATAGCTGCAATATGAATCTCACTCTGGAATCTTGCTTCAGAAGAACACATGCAATTTGCAAAATTGACGGCCACACCCCAATAGCTGCAACATAAACCTCACTCTGGAATCTTGCTTCAGAAAAACAAATGCAGTCTGCAGATAAGATGGCTATACCCCAATAGCTACAATATGATTCTCACTCTGGAATCTTGCTTCAGAAGAACAAATGCAGTTTGCAGATAAGATCAAACTGGAGGTAGAGATCAGGAAGATTATTCTGAGTGCTTGGATCATCTCAATATAATTACATGCATTCTTACAATCATTGGCCTTCCTTGCTCCCTTGGTGACAGAAGGAAACAACATATATGACATTGGAGATTTCTAGGAGTATGAACAACCTTTTGAAGCTGCAAAAAGTAAGGAAATGGGTTCTCTTCCAGAACTTCCAGAAAGGACTCCAACCTCAAGGGCTAGATTTTGTTCCAGGAAACAATGTCAAGATTTTTAGCCTATACAAATAGAAACCAATAAATTTTTGTCATTTTTTAAATGCTGAATTTGGTTTGTTACAAATACAGTAAGCCACATTGAGGCTCAACTGATGAGAACAAAAATTGACAAAATTTAAAAGCACAACATTTGCAGGGAAAAATCAAAATAACTGTAGGGGGTATTAAGATAGGAATGAAGTTAGTCCAATGTGCTCCCTGGACACATGATAATGGCATAATTGTTTGGGAGGTAACCAACTGCTTTGTGATTGGATTTGAGGCTTGATTTTTCAGAAGAAATACATCCCTGGTGCTCTGAACCAATTTAAAAACCCATGGTAGTAAGAGGCCACAGGCTCTAGTGTAGGGAATTTACTACTGATATTACAATAAATGGATGTCTAACCAAATGATCTTCTAGGTACTTATGTTTACATTTACACTCTTAGACTAGTTTTCCTGTCAACCCTGGCCAAACATTTTTCTTTTTACAATGAGCTATGCTTAATACAAAGACTCATGACTGGTCCAAGAGTACTACGAAACACTGTCTTCTGGATATGACATAGCTGATATCATCATGAACACAGAGCAGCAATGGCTGCCTACAAGCCCTGCATGGACAAGAAGACATGAAAGTAAGAGGGGGATGGGTAAGAGAAAGAATCAGATTGTGGGAATGGGAGGGAGAGAGAGGATAGTTAAGGTAAAAATGTTTACCAAATATATGAATGAAACTGCTCATAAAAGAATGAAGGCTATTGTGGTTGAAGGGACAACAACAACAAAAATACCTAAATAGGAGCCGCAACATTCTATGCATCGATAAGTCACAACTTTATTTAAGTGGATGGGGAAGCTGTAATACCATGATAATATTTGCTTCAACCTACAACTGTTATGTAGAAATAGAACAGAGATTCCAGGAGACAGAGACATTAGTTACAAGATTATTGGAGGGACATAGAGATTCATTTGGAAATGTATTTTACTTATGACTTGGCATGGGGGAGTAATTAATCCTAGAATAGAAAGAAAATTTATCATCATCATTAAAACTAAAAGCCCATCTTCATCTCAAAGTAGTCAGCAGAGTATAGAGGACCCAAGGTGGGCAGACATTTGTGAAGAGAAACTTTGTTCTCTGAGTTCTACAGACAACTAGTCTTAAGGCCCTCAAAAGTGCACTCTTAGTAAATTGTATGTCTAGTTCAATTTATGGTCCTGTGGCCAACTGTACTTAACTCTGAGGGTCCAGAGACTAAAAAGACCCATGACACTGACCCAGTTTCTATGTTTACCTCACACAAAGAAGCTTGCTCTGTACTCATACTAGAAAATAGATATAAAACAGAACCTGGCTCTTAAAGAATGCTTTTCCCAATAAGTAAATGTTATCCATACAAATATAAATATTGGGGATTTTGGTTAATCTTAAGTCATTAGCAATTAATTAGTTCATTATTAACTGATGGCTACCATGAATGCACCCAAGACATATGTGTGTAAAAACATAAAATATGCATATGAACACACAGACATCCAGAATTTAATTTTTTAAAAATGCAGCCTGATACTGATTCCCCAGTATAGGGAAATGCTGGAGTGATGGGGTGGGAGAGGGTGGGTTGGGGAAGCACTCTCATACAGGCAAAGGGGAGGGGGGAAGGTAGATGTGGGATGGAGGTTAGTGGAAGGGTAACTGAGAAGGGGGATATCTCAAATTGTAAACAAATAGAATGAATAATTAATAAAAAATTGCAGCCTGATGAGATGGCTTAGTCTTCCCCCGCCTCATGAAGCCATGAAATAACCAGACGACATAGAGCCCAGACCAGACATTTTCTGAGAGGCCTCAGTAACTGTCTGTTTTGAAGTTTAGGGTTGTTTTGATTATTTTTCTAATATTTCTTCTTGTTTCCTGCCCACTCTGGTGATTATAAAACTTCTTTCCAAGTTTGATCTTGTGTCTGAGACAGGCTGTCCTTATTACCTACGGCCACAGAACTGTCATGTGTGCCCTGTCGCATTTTCTCTGAAAATATTAAACCTAAGAGTATTGAACAGATAGTTCCCCACTTCAGTCCCAAAAAAGCTTCATAAAGAATTTTGATGAGACTTTTGAAAGCAGATCTCATTTAGTTTTCTTCCCTGAGGCTACAATGCCTAGCCCAGGGCACATAATCTTAAAAAAAAAAAAAAATAACTTCATCCACTGTACTTGGGTAAATTTATTCAGGTTTACAAATTTTGCTAGAGCACAGGAAGTAACTGCTTAACGACCTGTGATTGAGGCCTAGGTTCATGATCCTGAGGGAATTCTGTAGGAGTGGACACCATACATCCAAACTTCCTTATTTGTTACTGATGTGCTGGCCAGATTTCTCTACCTGAGAATGATTGTCACACAGGACCACTTGATCCAGATTGCTCACACAGCTTCTTTGTGTAATTGTATTGTTTTGCAAAGGAAGAAACACATCGTAGGAGCCTCAGTGGATATATTAATTTCTAAATGCTAAAACCCAATGATATAATAACAGAAAATACATCTTAACAATTCATACTTTCCCTAGATAGTTTAGACACCTTTAAAAATCCCATATATCCTAGCCTGTTATATATATATATATGTGCTAACTGTGTTTACTAAAGCAAGAGACTATTGTTACAATTGTCTTTATTACATCATGATGTCTCATATAATCTGTAATCTATTCATTTTCTGCTGAATACTGAGCATGATCGTTCTAACCTGTGGGCATTCTTGAAGCACATCTGCTTCAGCACTAAAACAGGTCCTAGAAACTGTGACATAGCACACGAAGCATTGTGACCATGACCTGAAAACTACTACCTCAAAAATCTGTACCACGCTGAGGCTCCTTTCAGAAGCAGCAAACATGCAGATACGCTTTTCCACAGGATTTACCTTCATGGGTGATACAGATCCAAATTGTGGCTTAAAGCTGGTCCTTCAGGAAGAGAGAAGATACTGACTGCTGATGGACTTTCCATCAGGTGTACAGCATCTTAAAATAGCAGTCACATTTCACTGACATTTAACTAATTCAATCCTCATTCAGATACAACAGCTTTTTCCATTTAGATTTTATGTTAGGGTTAACCAGACAAAGCATACCAAAATATCATAATGATTTCAAGCTTTTGCTACCATTTTTGGTCAGTAGGGTTTCACTATTTCAAACTTCCTAGGCAGTCTTGCAAGCCTGCAGTGCAGCCTGTTTTCCGCATGCTGAGGTTATAGGACTGAACCATTTTGCCATGAAATTTCTAACATTTTCTACAATACTAATACAACAGGCAATCATTATGATATGGTGGCCACCTTCATCCCCATGAAACCATGACTTTAGGTGCAGAAGATGTCATGGTCATGGATCACACTGCCAAAAGTGCATATCATGAGATGACAATGCTAAATCTGTTCATAGAGTATCTATGAATAAATATGTATAAATCTGTTCATTTGGGCATGATTGACTGCTGAGTTCCATAAAAGAAGAATAAGTTATCTGTCTCATCAGAACAAAATGAAAAATGTAAAGACTATCTAGCCAAAATATGATTGTAAGGAATTTCTCCCTCCTTTCAAAGTAGATACTTAGTCTCTTATTTGTGTATGAATTCAACAAGCAAAGACAATGACATGAATACAAATCAAGGGAAGTTATTGTACTCAGAGAGAGAATCCCTTCTGTCTGGCAGATTACATGAAAATAAACAGCTAATTTTTTTTTTATAATCCACTGTTAAAATAGCATAGAATTTTTTTCTTTATAACTGGATACAATAACTTGACTATGCTACAGTACAGAATTTGGCAGTAAGTGATAAAACAACTACTGTTAAGTGATCTAATTATAATTAGCCATTTTTTGCAGAAATTAACACATTTTATTCTCTCTTCATTCTCTGCAAATTTCATAACTTTTGGTGCTGATTCCTATTTTCCAACTTTCTGTCTTTCATGTTCTAGATCAACCAAATATTTAAAGAGAGTAATAAAAACATTTATAGTTTACACACTAAAACTAAAACCCATACAGTCAGAATGTGGTCTGTTCACCATTCTCTGTTTCCATGGTTTCAGGGCAGTTCCATGTTCTGTAACCCATTAAATGTAATGTTCACCAAGAGTGACTAGCGTTTCTTTCCCAGAAGAAATTGAGGTAGACAGTCTCTACTGGTTCTCTACCATTTAGGTTGTCTGAGGTGATGTTTGGTACTGAGGCTTTCTGGACAACAGAAACACCGGGAATGATAGGCTAAAAAACCCCATACGTTTGGTGTTTTTAGGGGATGGCAATACAAGTTTCACAGAAACCAGAAAACATATAGGTTGGGGAATAATATGAGAAAAGAAGTCATTGTCTTAGTTTAGGATTTCCATTGTTGTGATAAACACAACAGCCACAATTAGCCTGGGAGGTTTATTTCATCCGACACTTGTAGTCCATCACCCAGAAATGTCAGGGTAGGAACTCAAGGCAGGAACCTAGGAGGAAGAACTGATGAAGAGGCTATGGAGAAACATCGTTTATTGGCTTGCTCTTTGTGGCGTGCTCAGACTGCCTTTTTATAGCACCCAAGACAACCAGCCCAGGGGTGGTACCATGCATAATGGGCTGTGGCCACCCACATCAAATGTCAACAAGAAAATGTACCACCAGCTTATCCACAGGCCAGTCTGGTGGGGACACTTTCTCAGTTTGAGGCTCCCTCTTCCAAAATGACTCTTTCTCATTTCAAGTTGTCAAAGAATTTTCACAAAATTTAGCAAAGGTTGATAGGTGTCATTACAATTTAATTACAGTGCCATAGAGCTACACAAAAACCTAAGGGTAGTAAGTAAAGAAAGCTTTTTTATTTATTTATTTATTTATTTATTTATTTATTTATTTATTTATTTATATTTTTGAGACAGGGTTTCTCTGTGTAGTCCTGGCTGTCCTGGAACTCACTCTGTAGACCAGGCTGGCCTTGAACTCAGAAATCTGCCTGCCTCTGTCTCCCAAGTTCTGGGATTAAAGGTGTGTGCCACCACCGCCCAGCTCTGAAAAGAAAGCTTTTTTACTCTTAAACATATATCTTCCATTAACTATGAACAGAAAGATCTGTATGAGTATATCTAGAAGGGGGATCCATAAAAATTTAAAAACTTAATATTATTTTTAGAAAATATCACACATGCATATATTTTTATGTCAACCAACCCAACTGCCTCTCTCCAATGCTCTCTAGAGCTCACCCAAAGTTTATCTCTAATTACTTTGTTTGATTATTATTATTATTATTATTATTATTATTACTTAATTTTTATTTTAAAATGTTGAAATGATTTATTGTTTCTTAACAAGATAGACACAATCAAGATGATCAGGTTAGGTTGGAGTAGCAAAAAATATTTTGTAATGTCAATCATGTGTGAAGAACCTTAGAATTTAGAAAGAGCAGAGACATGAATTTAAACCACAAACATGCAATTTTCTAGTTGTGTGATCTAAGGCTTACACTTCATCCAAATGTCTTCAAACTGTGGGATGCAATCTGCCAATTTCGTTAGGTGAGATTACCATTTTAGAACATGGAATTGGATATTTTAACATGAAATTTTGAATCAACAGAAGAGACCTCCATTTATATGAAAAATTGGTACTGTCTCATGAAATCTTGCTTCATAAGATACACTGTCACATCTAGATGGACTCTACAATATGTGTACATATGCATAGGCATTTTAATTACTATTCTATTGCTGTGGTAGGACCCCATGACTGAGGCAGCTCATAAAAGGAGTTTATCAGAGTTTAGGTGGGCTCATCCTGTTGTGGTATTTTGTCAGCAAGCCACAGGCAGAGAATTGAGAACAGCCAAAAGCTCACATCTCAGACCTGACGTAGGAGTCAGAGAGAACAAAGTGGAAACAGAATGAGTTTCCCTATAGGAAAACCAAGGCTGTGTTTCTAGAAGGGAAAATTAGAACGTTTATAATAATTGTAAAAAGCATCCACCATAGTGTTTCACTAGGTTGCCTCCTGGTTTTCTACCACTGGCCAATTTAGTTTAAATGTGTCAACTCCATCAGCAACAAGCAATTTTACTTATTGGTAGAGATAGTTCTGGATAAAAATAGTATGTATTTAGGAAGCATATTCTTTAATAGGTCATTAACATGGCTCATACAAACATATAAGGATACTTCTCTGTAACTCCTTAACTCATCAATGAGGAAAACACTGCAGAGACATGAGTCTAGGAGAGACTGATGAATGCAATTATATTGTGAAAGAAAAAGTGAACTGATAATTTAAAATTAGGTGCACACACAAGAAACACAAGGGGAGGAATGTAGAAGCATCTGAAGCTATATTTTTTTAAGAAACAGTGCAGCTTGGGCTGGTTGTAAAAAGGAGCACATTGTAAAAAGGAGCCTTTGGCCAAACCTGAAGACCTGAGTTCAATCCCTGAGATCTACTGGGGGAAGGAAAGAGCCAGTTCCCAAATGGTGTCCTCTCACCTCCAACTTGTGCTATGTATGGCACAGGCATGCACCCCCCACACACACACACATCACACCCATACACTGAAAATTTATCAAATGAATAAAAAGAAATAATACATCATACTGACCTTCGCAGTTTAATATTTAGCTCTACAGAATCTTACGGTCATAAACAATAAAGAATACGGCTGATGTTGCTCTCTTTAACTTGTTTTGGTTTTATTCTAGTATTTTCAGGAAGGGTCTCATGTAGCCCAACCTGACCTTGAGCTTTTCCAGTAACTGGGGTTAGTCATAGTTGATCCCTAAATTCTGGGATTATAAACATGTGTCATGAAGCTGGCCCTTGTCTTTTGAACATTTGACCTTTTATTCCTTATATTAGGATTTCGGGTAGATTTTTGAATGATTTGAACTTTTGGGAAAGCCATAGACAGTAACTAAACTATTAAAAATTCTAATGACTGGACTACATCAGCCCTGAGTTATATGGGATCTCATAAAGATGTCTTATCTCCCCACCCATATTTCACAGCACTCTGCATTTACCTTCCTCAAGTATTATTTTTGTAGAGTTTTATGACTCCTGTTATAGAGCTAAACACATTGAGGAATCCCCTCAAATGCCCCTGACTATGAGATGTCTGTATAGTGCTTGCTAATTTTCATAAATCAAATTGCTTCTTTGAGGTACAACTCCAGGTCAGAATGAGCCCTAACCATCTCATAATTTTCCATAATGTTCTACCATTTTATGCAGAGTTTAAAATCGAATTCTAATATCCCAAGTCATAAATGTAATAAAATACAAGTTATGCATGCCACTTCATACATTTCAATAAAATGGACTAATGAGGTTTCCTAATGTTTTTATTAATACTCCAATAAAGAGTTCTGATTTAGTAGCAAGTGAACTAAATCTCATGAAATATCTTGCTTGTTGATTGAAGCTTTCACTATAATGGCCGTGTTAATGTGATCTATATTCCTGACCATTTCTGTGTGAAAGGCATATGTTGCTTGCTTGCTACCCTGGATAGTGGGAGTCAGAGTGGAGACATGGGATATGGGCAGACTTTCAAATCATCAGACTTACATCTGAGATTCAAACTTAATTTTCACGTCTCTGAGATATGTACCTTCTGTGTTTATAGCTCCACTTGAAAATAAATATTTCTAAGGCTATTCCCGAGGTCAGACTTCAAGTGTACAGCACTTTCTATAGTTTAAGAAATCTGGTGCATCTTACCAAATTCCATTTTAATGCTTTTCTAAAAAGTAGTTTTAGGTAATTTTTCCAAGTTTCTACAGGAAGGGATGAAAATAATTCCTTGACACCTGAATGACCCTTAGCAAGATGTTCTCTTCACAGAATGCTGTCCTGCGTAGAACTTCTGTGTAAACTCTCTTATGCCAACCAAGGATTCGATGTTCATGCTCCATTACAGGGCAACCAGAAGAAACGTAAAGAAAACAACACCACTCAGAAAGGCATCCTAACAAATAAACATCATCCGCACAAAAAACGAAGCCAATTGCCCCTGCATGAGGAAGATTGAGTTCAGAGAAGAGGTATTTTTCTTGAAGAGGACACCTTCTCTTAGAGTCTAACATCTTGCTTTGGTTTCTGCTAATACCATAGCCAAGAACTACACACTGGATGCCTTCAAAATATACTTCTTTTGTTTCATAAGTCTGAACTAGACATTAGAGTGTCAGTGGGGTTAGTTTCTTCTGGGCCATCTTACTCTTACCTTGCAGATGGCTACCATCTCACTGACTCTTCTGATGATCTCTTGGCTTGGTTTTATCTTTTTCAATTTTTATTTTACCCTGTGTCCATGCAGTTAGTTCTAAGAACAACAGTGTACTAAATTAGCGCCACCTCACTCACCCGATTCAATCCTTAATAACTCTATTTGAAGACCCTATTTCCAAATCAAGTCACCTCCATGGGTACTAAGTTTGGAGACTTTAATATATAAACTTGGAGGTGGTGGTGGTGACTGGGCAGACACACATCCATCTTTACATCTTCCCGTGTGTGCTGTGCTCATCTGTTTGGCTCTGTGTGACTTTAAATTTTATTTTCAGATTTGTTAGGGGTGGTTCATGACTCATCATGCTTGTATTATTGAAACAGAGATAGACACAGAGATCACATAGAGATAGCTGGTGAAGAGATGTACATTCAGGAGCTGCAGGGTAGGGAACCTCCTCCTTTCAGGTGGACCAGGGGAAAGTATGAACCTGGAGAACCTGAAGCAAATTTTTTTTTGTGCTAAGTTAGAGATTCACAGTGGTGATGCTAAGCCACTGATCCAAGTATTCATGCTAGCCCTGGTTACTAGAACCACACCCAAATTATAAATCTCTTCATAGTATGAAGGTTCAAACCAGTGGTTGTGCACACAGTGCCTTCTATGTAAAATCTTTAACACCTCCCTCTTCTCCCCTCTTTGTAAGTTCAGAACAGAAAAGTATTTACTTCTGTCGACAGTTCAGCTTTGTTCCCTTTGGTTCCCCCTTACTAAACTTTGTTTTGCTGGGGGAAGAAAAACCCAAACTTCAATGTCTTTCCTTTCATTTCACCCGAAATAACAATTTCTATCAGTTAATTTCATCTGAGTCTTTCAGAACCTACTTGTTTTGCACCCCCAAGGAAAAAATTCATCCCTCCGTTTCTCTCTTTTAATTTCAAAGAAGTGGAAGAGAAATATCAGGCTTTGTGCCATACCAAAAGAAAAAAAATTTCATTTAGCGAAGCAAAGAAATGGGCCCTGGACCTAATACAGTTCTTCTGCTGTAAAGCAAGGCAGGTCTGAAGTGGAAGACTGCATCTGAACGTGCTAAACAGTTCTATAACACATCAGGTAGGGCCAGAGCACCAATAAATCAATCTTAGCTAAACATAAGATGAGAGCTGGTGAAGCCAAGGAAGAAAAGGAAGAAGCTGAAATGTGCGCATGAAATTTCCACATTAAAAACCCATCCCTCTTCCCTGGTCCTGATGCACTTGGAAAGGAAACACACAGATCTATAATCTTAGCAAAAATATTTATGGTACAGTATAGTATACAACTCCCCCCAAACTCTCTCTGCCCTAGTTCTTTTAAAAAAATACTGTTTCTTGCTCCAGAGACTATATTTATTTTCAGTTCTCTTGAGAACATTTTAAGTTAAAAAACAAAACAAAACAAAACAAAACGAAACAATAAAACAACAACAATTAAGCAAAATCCTAAATACTGATCATGCTTCTACCTACCGTTCCGCCATCTTAGAACAGGCATCCTTCTCTATTCTTTCTAGTGTAAGCTCTAGAGGGCATACATAGTTGGCATAGACAGCTTTAGAGGGTTAGTTTGGTCAGCATTTCAAAAACAAAGTAAAACTAAAACCCAGGATATAAATGATATGACTGCAGGAGGGAGAATGAAGACTTGAAATCAAAACCATTGGTTTTTACATTTGGGAAATCTGTTCACTCTAATTTTTAAGTCCCAAACATGTATGGGCTTTGCAGGGAGTCAATAGAATAAATGGATAAAGAAATCACTACATCACAATGCATTGTTGTAAGAACTGGATCACCACTGAAATGCATGTGAAGAGTTGAATTCATCTATCAGTTCATTTATTCCAACACCCATTAAGTATATCTAATGCCAGGCTTGGACACAATGTTCAGGTTGCAATCTCTGCTTGCTGGAATGGCAGAATACAGGGAAGGGATGGGCTATGAGCCTTGGTCAGTGTGCTGAGGCTTTGATTGACAGGCTCTCCTGGTGTGATGAAACAAAGAAATAAAGCTACTAGAGGGCAAGTAGGGGGCAGCAGGGAAACTGATAGTATAAGAAGTTGTTTATTTCTAATTATTAAAAAATAATGAAGATAGATTCTTATCATAGGAGAAATAAAAAGTTATCATTTTTTGGATTTTTTTTTCTATTAGTGTACACATTTTTTTGTACTTGTGCAAGAGGACATCTCTGGTTAAACTGAAAAGAAGGAATTTCTGTGTAAGTTGGTAGTTTCTAAGGCAGCTTTAATTTTTTTCTAAAGCTAGTTCTTGAACCCCCTGCATGCCCCTCTCACCCCATGATGGTGGGTGGAACCTGTGATTTGCTTTTAACCTGAAGAATAAATGAAAAGGGTGAGATATTACGCCCATGATTACAGTGTGTGAGATTATACCTTGTCTTACTGGAAGACAGTATCGATGTCTAGCTTTGATAAAACAGGCTGCCTGTTGTAACCTGCCCTGTAGAGAGGCTTGCATGACACAGAAGCAAATGCATTCTCTGGTCAATGGTCTGGAGGAGAAACTGAGGCTGACAGTCTACTTGTCTGCCACGGAGAAGTGAACTCGATGGTCAGTGCATAGGAACAGACTCTTCTCCACTGAGATTAAAGGTTAAATAGCAACCCTGGACAGCAATTTCAGTTTTAGTTATGTGTGTGCACTTACACAGGTATGTATGAGAGGTGTGCAGGTGAGTGGAGGTGCATGCATGTGCATATATGGGAGGAGAGTCAAAGGTGAATCTCTAGGGTCAGTTTTTAGGAGTTTTCCACGTTGTGTTTTAGGACTGGGCCTGTTAATGGAATTTGTAGCTCACTTAGTCTGCGAAGCTAGGTAGCCAGCTAGCACCAGGCATCCTCATGTTTCTCTCTCTCTAGCACCAGGATTACATGAACACACCACAGCACCATAGCTTTTTACACTGGTTCTGAGAACCCATCTTAGGTTCTCATACTTGCACAGTGAACACTCCAACAACTGTGCCATCTGTCTGGCTCACAGCCATCGTAATGGAACCTTGTAATACCCTGAAGAAGAGTACCGAGTTATGCTACACACACATTCCTGATCCACACTGACATTATAAATGTAAGCTGTCTTAGTAGCTAAATTAGCATGGTTACACAGCATGAGATACGAAAATGTGTGTCTAGAGACATCCCAGTATAAAGCAATAGAGGAAACTTATTCTTACAGCATGGACATTATTGAAGTCACCGCAGGCTGAGTTAGTACCAGGTGTTAAACAGTAGAGCCTTTGTCAGAGAAATGGATGCACCATTAGGAAAGACAGCCAGACCCACTACCACTTAAGATGGGAAGGTACATCTTGAATTTTCAGAGCAAACACATTGTGGTCCTGTAATATAGGTGTAAGCACCTTCTTGCCATCTTGCACCAAGCCAATGGCAGATGGTCACTAACACCTTCTGACTCCCTCAAACTCCTTTAGCATAAGTCATTTCTGAATGCAGAATCCAGCTTTTCCCCAGAGACAGAGAGAAATAAGAGAGATTCCCAAAGCTGAAGCTGTGTTCCCATCGCGTGACTCACTCTGGTTCTTACTTACCTGGTTTTGGAGAGAGAGCTACAAGACATAAGTGCTCAAGCAGAAGTGATATCGTGAATCCGTGGCTCCCCAAAAATGATAAGGAAAGAGCAAGTGTACTTAGTAATTTTGCATGCTATTATAGTTGAGCAATGTGATACTCAGAGAGCTGGCTAGATGGGTTAGTGAGAGAAGGCTTCCATTTAAATTTCTAGATGTGGATAAAGAAGGATCCCCCCGCCTCCAGTCCCTGTAGTGGGTGGGTGTGATGCAGCCTCATGAGTGGGTACCTACACAGGGTGAACAGGGAGAGGGAACTATAAATCAGCTTTCTGTTTAGCCTGAGGATGTATGGTTATATGTCTTTAAATAGCAGCATCAATTATCAGCTTCATGATGTAGACGTTGACTGTTCCCTTCAGCTCCCATGGCTACTGTGTGTCGGAGCAAGCACTTAGAACTGTTATCCTGTCTTTGTAGTTGCGTTGGCATTCCTGGGTCTCCAGCTTGCGCGGAATACAATCCTCTAAGGCCTCTTTATCTTCCTCTATTTTCTCCTTACACCATTGTTGCTACATCTACTATGTGTTTGCTTCTTAGAATGCTTGACTATACAGAGAAACTATATATTTTCTGCACTTCATGGCTCAGAGTCTGTGTTTCAAGTATTTAACTTTGTTTACATGGTGGAGACAGCCATGGGGACTAAGGGAATAATTAAATTTTACTTCAATCAACTACATTTTGGTAATTCTAGATCTGAATTTTATACAATATTCACATTTTAAGCAATAATAATCTCTTTAGTGAAAATACTTAAAATATGAATACTACATATTGGGAGTGTAGCTCGGTTGGTAGATTGCTTACCTGGCATGCAGGAAGCCCTGAGTTTGGTATTCAACATGATATAAATCAGGCTTGGTATTACTGTAGCCTGTAATTCCAGCACTCTCGGGAGGTAGAGCTAGGATGATCTGAATTTCAAGACAATATTCAGTTGCACAGCAAGTTCAAGGCTAGCCGGAGATGCAGGAGACTTTGTCAAAGTGAAACAGAAACAGAAACAAAGCAAAAGCATAATAAAACACTGAGCTCTTTGCTCATGAATCATACATGCATAGAATGTGGCTGTGTTTCGTCATATGGCTACACTCTGCAGATATCTGTGCTAAGCAATTACCTGGTTGAGTGTAGAGAAATTCCAGTGAGGTTTTTTTTTATTGTTAACAGTATTTTCAAAATTCAATTAATCTGATTCACTTTTATTAAAAAGTTATGATGGAAGGAACAAAATGTACCCCAAGGTTTCAGGAGGCAGCTAGAAACTGGGGAAGGGAGGCCTCTGGGAAGATGTCATTCAGTAGCCAACAAACACAAATGGGACATTGTGATTTTAAATGTGTTATTATTAAAGATAAAGACATTAGATCACATATATACATTAGCTCACATACAAAACATAGCATTTTGGCTTACTCTGCTGCTTTTTAGTTTTATTTATATGGGAATGCTTCTGGCTACCTTGGGAACTGAAGCATGGATTGGGAATGAAGTGCTAGGCGCATGTTAGCCAATCACACAAAGAAGTTGAACCCCTGTGCCCCAGATCTTGGGTATTTGTCCATGCCTTTCCTTCCCAGCATGTTCTACCTGCTGTAATTAGAGTATGAGGCAGCTAGGGCCCCTGCACACTCTGAAAATGATGATGTGATATGCTGATATTTGAAGGGTACTCGTTTTAGAAACTGGAAATGTACTTTCTCTATGGAAAGATCTGTTCTCCTTGGAAGGAGAAATTGCCAGCTCCTGAGGAAACATCTTATTTTGTTTTCAATCTGTATGTATTTCTTTCCCTCTGTCTCTCTCTCCCCTCTCCCCTCTCTCTTTCTCTCTAAGCCCTAAATCAGTCCTTTAGCTTTAGGCTTTCTCTTATATAAGATGAAATTGAAGGACAGAAGAATGAAGCAGCTCTTAAGCTGCTCCTTGAACAAAGGATATGCCTGGACCCCAACCTCCTTCAGTGGCAATAATGGAGCCGTTTCTCTCTCCATTAAATCGGCCAGCTCCAGGGCTTGCGTTCCCACTTTCAGCATGCCTAAGGCTCAGGCTGTGCTTTCTGAGTGTTCCTTAACAGGGATACTCTTCTTATTTTGTGAAGAGTGAAGAAGCATCTGCATTGTCTTTAGCTTTGGCTACCCAGCGAATAAAGGGTGCCCCTAGAGCAAAAGGTTTTAAGTAGCTTTCAAAATCACTCAAATGACAATGTCTCCCATTTCACAGGTACCCCGTCTCCATCTAAACAGTTAACAATTCAGTGAAGCAATGGTGTGTTTAGTGCGAGCATGTGTGCACATGTATAATGTGTTTAGGGAGGTTAACTCTTCTTTTTTTAACCCTTTACTACCTTAATTTAAGTGTGTGTGTATGTGTGTGTGTGTGCATGTGTGAGCAACCTCTGCCTTCCCAGCACTTATGTAGTACAGGAACTCCAAGGATGCAAACACAGATTCCCTGCTTGTTTCATAAAGAGTTTTGTGTTTGATCCATCTTATCATCCCAAGAAATCTATGTTTTATAGACAATGACAAACGAGGAGTAACTACTACGGAGTGATCACAGTGATGAGAGAATTCCCCATCAGCCATCACAGTTCTTGACATTCTTTATAGAGAGTCATTCAAGCGCTGTCTTCTAGTGCACAGGCAGATCTCACTGGCTCTGATATCAGTCTGGGAAAACAGAATGCTCGTCCTCACATCTATTTCCAATTTTTCCCACTGCGAGTATTCCCAATAAATGCATATGTAGACATTAGCTATAGAAATTTCACTCTGAATCCAAGAGACCTCATCTTTCCTGCAAGAATGTCTGACCATGACACACTCTTGACAGAAATGATTTTTGTCTACAGCTACAAGCTAAAGGCCTAGTTTAGAAGTAAGATATTAAGATATGGTTATAAAATTTTAAATAGACCTGGAAAAACCTTAAGTGAACTTAAGAGAAGATCACTTATCTTGAAAATGCAATCTGTAATGTTCTGGAGATTGGCTCTAGAACATTTAGTGAGTTTGTGGATGAGTTTACTGGATCAAGGATTGTATTTTATTTTATTTTTGAAGATTGCATAAGGAGATCAGTCAAATTCCAGTTAAGCTTCACAGACATTTTTGTACATAGAGCACAGACTCTCATGTTAAGAGTGAAACAAAATAATTACTACCTCACTTTTCCACTAAGCCATGAAAGAAGGAAGAAAACTATGTGGAAAAGAAAGGACCATAGCTCTTCCTGTCCCTCTGCTTTTAGGGATCTTGGTAGGGAGGAAAGAATTTTCAGGAACTTCTGGGGTCCTTGAAATTGAATATAGATTTGTCTTGTTAGTAGAGGGATAATAATTCAATGGATTGGTGTGAGCTCAGTGGTAAGAATCCAGCCTAGGCCTTGTTCTTTTTCTCAGGCAGTTTCAGGGAGAATATGTTGAACCTTGATGTTGGACAGGTGTCTGCCAAGCTCCTGTGGAGAGAGGTAGATCATTCAGTCTGCATTACTTGAATTATAGTGGACCACAAATATTTTCCAAATAGGTACCCAAATATATCATACTCTATATTAAACACAGCATTTCTCTAAACCAAACCATTTTAATATACTGCCTCCACAAGTATCCTTTCTCATATTTCAGTTTTACAGTTGTGATTCATTTGAAGGAACAAAGGAGGGTATTCTACTAGCAGGGTGGGTGGCACGTGTAAGAACATTTGAAAACCAGAAACCCCAAACCTTATGTTACTGAAAGTGGGACACATCCTTAGCTACCTATAGCTATCCATGAAGTAATATGACAAGGTTATCAAGAATTAAGGATAATATAACAGTGTGTGCTAAAGTTAATGCTAACAGCTGGCCTTTATTCCTTCTATATTTCATTCCATGAAACAATAAAATGGTAACCTTAGGAAGAGTTGTGGATGCTGAGGGCAAAATACTGAGAAAAACACTCAAGGATAATAGTAACTTGTAAAACAGGAAACCATATTCTTGATATTGATAGACTGAGTCATAGATTTGATTTTGAGTTTTTGAGTAACTCTTACATAATTTAGATATAATAATTGAAGGCAGGTTTTCAGGTCTGCAAGGTATATATGTGTGTGCATGCATAAATGTGCTTGAAGACATGAGGGGATAAGTGTTATGAAATGATAGCACTGTATGTACATGCATGTACACATGTATGCATGTGAAAATATTTGAGTTTATGCATTCCTATCTACAAATATCATCATGGTGACTTTCCCATTGCTGGGGACCAAGGCAAGACCAAGGCAACTTATGAAAGAACTCATTCAATTTGTTGCTTACTGTTTTCAAGGCTGGTAGAATCCACAGCTATCATAGCAGGAAGTATGGCAACAGGCAGGCAGACATGGTGCTGGAGCAGTACCTGAAAGCTTACCTCTGATCCACAAACACCAAGCAGAACAAGAGATCTAATTGCAAATGCCATGGGCTTTCATATTTTCACCAACAAGACCATATCCCCTAATCCTTTCACCACGATTTTACCAACTGGGGACCAAGCATTCAAATACATGCACTTAGAAAGCCATTATCATTTAAACCACCACACATGTGCTTGTGTATGTTATAAAGAAATACAGTGTTACCTATGGTTAATAGCCAAAGTAGTCTTCTTTGGTTAGTTCAGAAATTATGTAAGTCCATTCATTTTCATCTAGGCAAATCCTCGAGGAAAAATATCAAACTATCAAAGCAACAACAAAAATCTTAGTGTTTAAAATTTTAGTTTCCAGCTGGGCGGTGGTGGCGCACGCCTTTAATCCCAGCACTTGGGAGGCAGAGGCAGGCGGATTTCTGAGTTCGAGGCCAGCCTGGTCTCCAGAGTGAGTTCCAGGACAGCCAGGGCTATACAGAGAAACCCTGTCTCGAAAAAAAACAAAACAAAACAAAAAAAAAAAAACAAAACAAAATTTTAGTTTCCAATAACTTGAGTTTAAAAACCTTGCATCACCAAAATCTGTTTAAAGGAAACTGATGTTGGTTGTATTGCTGAGATATGGTTTGTTCTATTTAAGATGAAAATGAACTTCATTTCCTTTGGCATGACCTCAGCAGGATGGGTGATTGTAAGGCAGCACAGGAGCTGGTAAGAGAGCACGGCACATAAAGGCACTGGCTGCTGAGCCTTAGGACCTGAGTTCCATCCTGGAAACTATACGGCAGAAGGAAATAACTGACTCCGGCAAGGTGTCCTCTGACATCTATACTTGTGCTATGGTATGTGTGTATATCCCAACTCCCTGCATGCACATCACACATAATAAAACTTAGAGAAAAATACATAACAAATGTTTTAGAAGAAGTGAAGGATACCTATAGAGGATAAAACCTTTATCACAGCTCATTTTGTTAGTGGCCACCCTTAGTTGATCTGCTGGTGATTTAACAACTTCTGGAGTCAGGATCCATGTTCATGTGCTCTCAAGATATAATATCTTCATGTCAAATACATAAGAGTTGACATCTGTAATATCCTTCAGCAGAAAACCAGCTATGTCTCTATATTGTTTCTGTTTTGAAAGTCAAATCCAGTCAGCCATTTAACTTGATATTTGATTACCTTGTCTCTTGTCTTACTGGGATGTGGGTGAATAGAATATCAGTATTATTGTAATTTTTATTATTTAGGGTAAAGTATCAGACAGTCATAGCCAGGTACTGTCATGGGAAATTGCCATGTACTTTCATTAGTCTGGAATCGATGCCTAAAATAACTTAGTTTCATTCCCCCTATTGACTCTGGAATAATAGTTATATTGTACTCTTCCAAACCAAGGAATAAGTTATGTAATTCATCAAATTCATCCTATTAGTATACAATTTGAATTCAGCATTTAAATCAAAGATGGTAACAACTGGAAGTCTGTTAAATCCTCATTGTTCTGCCATGACATGCACTAGATATTGTCAGCAGGAAGCCGCGATGCAAAGACAATTAAGGAGATCTGATCATATGAGCAAGTTAACAGGTATGAGGGAGTTGGAGAAACAACACTTAACTCTGATATACAGAGGGATTCTAAGCAACTTCAGGAAGGAGAAGTCACAAGCAACTTCTAAAAGGACAGTTTCTCCCACATCAGATAAGGAAGCAGAAAAATAGAAGTAGAAAGTGCAGTGTCCTGGTGGGAGCTCAGCAGATATTCCAATTTCTGCTTTAGGTACTCTTGTTTTTGCTCAATTTCTTTACTCTTCAGGCAAGTAGAAACAGTGGCTAGATAATAAGAGGTGATATTTAAAAAGGCTCATTTGAAATGCTTTTGTAAAAACAAGATGGCAACTGAAATTTATGGTCAGTTAAGTGTCAGCAATGTACTTATAACGTGGAACAGCTAGCTTTCATCTGGATGAGAAAGAAAGCAAGGTTACCTCAAAGCCCTGCACGTGTGTCTTTATTTCCACATTCTCCTAACTTCAACAAGCATCTCCCGTAGCCTAAGTAGTGGACTGGTCAGTGCAGAGACAGAGATATACTGATCTAAATGTTCTTGACTTCTCCAGGACTCCCATTGACAAGGTGCTTAAAATGTTTGCTCCACTGTGCCCAGTTACCTTTCTCCTCCATGATCTCTCTGGGAATATTTATCTATGAGGAGTTACAAAAAAGATTCTTGGCCTTAGAGGAAAGATAGATGAACAAATTAACCCCTAAGGGATTGTGCTGGCTGCTTATGGTCATGGTGTATACCTGGGCTATTTTTTTTCTCATATCCTCCTGTATGGAATGCAGAGTAATGAGGAAAACCATCATTAGTACAGAATTTATTTGAGAGAAACCCAAAGGTCAACACTCCTCTTCCCTTTTCTCTGATTACTAGATTAAAATAAATAAAGATGGGGAAACGTCATGGTGTTGTGTTTGGTACTGGCTGTGCACTTTAAAACGTTCTGCGTATTTCCTGGCATAGCTTCTATTGACTTTGTGTCTGGGCTTGAGTGCTAATCATATATTTCAAATTAAAGTGGGAAGAGCTGACAATTTATGATAGTGTGTGCTTTGTTTCATGCAGCATAGATCAGATAACTTCATGACTTCATGGTGATAAAGATGGGATTATTTGAATTAAGATACATGTCCTTACTGCTCCACAGCGTCTGAATGGACACAGAAAGGAGAATAATGTAATGAAAAATCTGTGTTAAAAAAAAAGTCACATCGGAATGGTGGTGGTGCACACTTTTAATCCCAGCACTTTGAATGGACACAGAAAGGAGAATAATGTAATGAAAAATCTGTGTTAAAAAAAAAAGTCACATCGGAATGGTGGTGGTACCACCTTTAATCCCAGCACTTTGGAGGCAGAGGCAGGTGGATCTCTAAGTTCTATGCCAGCCTGCTCTACAACAAGCATTCCAGGACAATCAGGGCTAAACAGGAAAACCCTGACTCAAGAAAAAATGAAACAAAGAAAGAAAGAAAGAAAGAAAGAAAGAAAGAAAGAAAGAAAGAAAGAAAGAGAGAAAGAAAGAAAGGAAGAAAAAACAGAAAGAAAAGAGAACAAGAAATAAGTCTTTCATTTGCCCTCAGTATCTACTGTTAATTTAGCATTGTAAAGCCTCTACCTAGTGCTAGGGAGAGAATGCAAATGGTAAAATACATGCCTTGTAAGCATAAGGGACTGGATGAGGTTGTTCTTCCAGAATATACATGAACAAGCTGAGCCTGCCCTTACAATCCCATAAATCAGAAGGTGAAGGTAAGTGGATTCTTAGAGCTCATTGGACATTCATCCCAGACCATCTGTCCAAGGCAACCTTCTCAAAAATCAAGTTGATGGAGCTGGGGAGATAGCACAAAGGCTGAAAGGCAATTGAGGCTCCTACTGAGGAACCAGGTTTGCTTTTCTGCACCCATGTGATGGCTCATAATGATATGTAATGCCACTCCCAAGCTCTCCAGTGCTCTCTTTTGATCTCTGCAGGTATCAGGCACACACACAGTATAAACACACAATGCAAAACAATTCATTCAGACAGAAATAAAAAGTTTAAATATATTTTAAAAGTCAGAGTAAATGGGGTCTTCAAAGAACATCTAAGATTACCTGAAGTTGTGGAGGGTGTTCATGAGGGAGTGGAGGATAGGAGAGAGAGAGAGAAGAGAGAGGCAAGAGGAGGGAGACAGAGACAGAGACAGAGAAAAACACCACACACACACACACACACACACACACACACACACATACAAACATACGCACTAAAACCTAATCGAGTGTCATAAAATAGTGTTTGAGGGCATGAAAGCCACCTGAAGAAAGAACATGGCTGATATCAGATGGTTTGTAGAGTACTAGTACCCAGAGTGGCTGGTACAGTGTAAAGAGCAATGACGTAGAATAGACTGTGGCTGGTGATCTAAGTGGGATCCTGGAGAAATCAGTTGCTCTACAAGAAACTTTCATTTGTTCCTGTTACTCTTGCTGTATTATAAAAAGGGGAAGGAAGTGAGGCCAAAGTGATTGAGAGGTAGAACACACAAGCGATTAACTATACCTATCAGAGTCAGGATGTATTTCAGCCAATAAGCAAGTCGTGGGCATCTCCTAGAACAGACAATGAAAGTACTAGCCCCCAGATGTACACACTCTCAAGGACACAAAGTTGCTCAGTGTTTTCATCTGACGATTGCTAGTGTGCTTTTTTGTAGCCTTGATAAACACTAGGACTCAAAGTAACTTGGGGAGGAAAAGATTTTAATTTTCAGTTGACAGCTAGCTTACAGTCCATCATTAAAGGAACCATAACAGATCAGGACAGGAACAAGGACCAAAAGTACTATGGAACAACATTGCTTCCTGGCTTGTTCCTACGCTAGTTTTCAACTATCTACTTGACATAGACTTACGCGCGCCTAGGGATGGTACTGGCCACTTTGGTATGGGTCATTTTACATTAATTAGTGATCAAAAAATGCTACAAAGACATGGTCAAATCTGATATAATCAATGTTTTTAATTGATGAAATCTTTCTGGTGAGGTTTCCAAGTTGACAATCTAGATTGAACATCATGGTGGGTTTCTGAAAAGCAACCTTCTTAAGACTCAATTTCTCAGCCGGGTGGTAGTGCCCCACACCTTTAATCCCAGCACTTGGGAGGCAGAGGCAGGTGGATTTCTGAGTTCGAGGCCAGCCTGGTCTACAGAGTGAGTTCCAGGACAGCCAGGGCTATACAGAGAAACCCTGTCTCGAAAAACAACAACAACAACAACAACAACAACAAAAGACTCAATTTCTCCATGCATGAAATACAGCTAGCTGCACAAACTATCTTCTGGTTCTTTACAGGTCCATTAGATAGAGATTCAGGAAATTCAAGTGGAAAGTGTTTCTATCAATTGATCCCTCAAATTGGATCATATGTGGGGCATTTTCTTGATTACTAATAGACGTAAGAGGACACAGACTAAAGTGGGTGAGTCTATGCCAAGGCAGGTAGGCCTGGAGTATATTGTGAAGGTAACTGAATGGCAGCCTGGGAACAAGCCAGGAACTGGAAGGCTTTCATAGTGCTTTGGTCCTTGATCCTAACCTGATATATTTATATGATGAAAGATAATACAGAAGAGCTAGCTGTAATTATTATATTTAGCCACTACTCTCTACCATACAGTAGAAATTAAGGATTCATAGTCCTTGTGACTAAATTTAAATATATTGTTTGTTTACAACATATAATATCACAAGGTTACTTATTGTCAGATTAACACTAGCAGTAAAAATTAGATTGAAAGCAAGATAGCATTCACTGGCATGGGGTAGCTAGCTCCACTGAGTAGATGACAGACCTGCTTTACAGAGTGAGACGTCATGCTCGATAGTGTAGTCCTGGTCAAAATCCCAGGGCTGCTGAAGTTACAGGCCCTAAGGTAGAACCTCCTATTGTTATTTTGGTAAAAGTTCTTGTGGTTAAATTACCTTGTAAACAACTATGTTTATGTACATAATCCGAGCTGTGACAGAATTTAGAGAAAGGACTTTTTGCCTTAGGAAGCCATCAAAGTTGACTCTCAGCTGGTCGAAATGCAAAGAATAAGAGGCGTTGCTGCTCAGCTCTGTATGGAACATCTTTTTCACCACCAGCCCCTACCAACAAGGTGTGGGAACATTACAGAAAGAGAACGCAGAATTAAGAGCTAGAAGATGAGAGGAATTTCATGAATGTCCTCGTAGATATTATACTCATGAATTCACAGTAGCCTTCGTTACCTGGACAAGATGCATACAAGACTAAGCCAACCAAAATTCTGGCATTGATAGAAGAGATTCACTCCAGGCCTCATTCATTAATGAGGAATTATTGGCAATTGATAGTCACTGGGTTATGGAGAATCTTTATTCTATGAGGATGTGGCCACTGGTTGGATGTCCATGTACCAGTAGATACCTCCATACTCATGCATGTCAGTGAAACACTAATCAGACATAGTGAGTTACCCGGAAGAAGAAGAAGGAGGAGGAGGAGGAGGAGGAGGAGGAGGAGGAGGAGGAGGAGAAGGAGGAGGAGGAGGAGGAGAAGGAGGAGGAAGAGGAGGAGAAGGGGAGGAAGTGGGAGCTGGAAGTGTTGGAGGATCTATTTATGTGTGAGCTAGAAAATGAAAATGGGCATTGCATATGTTCATATTTTATTCCAAACATGTTTGAAATTCTCAAACAATAAAAACATCATGATAAT
>NW_022196911.1:107452047-107475245 GCF_008632895.1 Mastomys coucha
TGTTTGAAATTCTCAAACAATAAAAACATCATGATAATGAAAAAGTTAGGTATAAACTAAATGGCAAGTGATGGGAGGCATGAAAATGAATCTAGGTATACTCACAATACAACACAACTATTTAAACAAATTAAACTTAAGCTGTTAAGGATATCAAAGAAAGCTATAGAATCATAGACCACATAGAGATATTAAAAGTGTCTCTAAAAAAACCTATGAAAAGACACATTCTCAATCAGTGAGACTGGAAAGAGTAAAGCTCCCTGTGGAGTAGACGATGTTACAGTCAAACTCTATACCGTTCCCTTCTGTCTGCATGTAAAATTATAATGAGATTTTCCCTGGTGATGAAAACTAAGTATAAGAAGGCAGGAAGTGGGAACCAGCTGACCGAAGTACCTTATCAGGTGACATAGAAAGCTATTGGCATTTATTGCTTTTGACACAGACCTCTATATCTGTCCGAGACTCAGTAAAACAGATGAGAGAACACTGGCTTACTGACCAGTTTATCGAGAACAGTAACACAGTTAACTAATTCCAGTCAATGGTATTCTTTCGCAAGCGTGAGGACAGGATCAAGTCAGTCATACATGTTCACATCAATGTGAGCAGGAGAAGATTAAGTGAGATATTTCATGTGTCCTTCTACTTTCATGAGTAGGGGAGATCGGAGGTCAGTTAATGCATGGAAAAACTTTTTTATTACTTCAGTTTATCTTCAGACTGTTTCCTTTCTGTGGGTTTCAGTGTCTTTTAGTACGCCTCCTTCGTTCCTATATCTAAGACTTTAATTCTCAATGGGGAATCTCTCCAAAACTGGAACTAAAATATCCCTGTTTTGAGTTCAGGAAAGTGTGACATTCTGAATTTACTGATTTTTTTTCCCCCTCCAATTTTGTATTTGGATGGAGCTGTATAAACATGCCCTGCTGATGGTAGCCAGTGCCTGAAGGCCAACAAAGTGTTTATGAGCAAGCAGTGAGTTCATGCCACGCCAGCTGTATTGTCCCTCACAACCTGATAGATCCTAATCTCCTGTGTGGACAGGAACTCTGCTCTTTGTTGCATTGAAACTTCTCATAAACGCGGCTGAGGAAGTGCGAGCCACAGCAGCGGCAAACATGCTTCGGGGAAGAAAACAAGTTTCCTAGGACCTTGCTTTGCTCTCCAGGGACACAGCCAGGATGATCCATCACTCCTCACAGTGAGCATCCGTGGCTGTCATTGCCTAAAAGCCCCTACTGCTCCTAGCATGGGGGCAGGCACCTGACCAACCACAGCGGTGATACATTCTGGTGCTCAGCCTTAGCAGCAGGGTTTGGCCAAGTTATTTTGTCCTTGAGAAATCATGAAAAAAGAGTCAAACACATCACTAAGACAGACCTCATATTTAATCCTTATCTTATTCACTCTAAGGGTAACAGAGGAATCTGAAAAATATCTCTCTGAGTTTCATTCATTCTATTTTCAACTGGGATTGATAACTTCCAAAAACTCCTATAATATTAAAAAAAATACATTTAAAGGAGGATTGAAAAAGTGTCAAGGTGGGTTTTCATTTGTAAAACAGTGGCAATGGAAATATTGATAAGTAATATCATTATAATATAACAGTGTTTTAATAAAATACAGCCCTAGGCATATGAAAATAAATGAATATAATGAACATGGGTGGTATATGTGGTGTTGAATCTGTCATGTTATAAGCCTCCTCTTATTAGCATTACCTTTATTTATTCCCTTGTTTGTTTATGTGTGTGTGTGCATGTGTATGCCAAGCTGCATATGTTTAAGCCAGTTAGTAATTTGTAGAAGTAAAATCTCTCCTTCCACCATGTGGGTCCCAGGGATCAAACTCTCAGTCATTAAGCAAACTCCTTTATTGCATAGCCTTTTGATCTGCCCACTGCAGGCCTTTTTATTTAATATCTAGAAGCCTGTACACACGAAAATGAAAGGGTCTTCTTGGGATTTTTCTTGTAACTCTGGTTTACCAAGTTAATAGTGCATTTCTATAATAGTCTCACAAACCTATCTATATGTGTCATGGGAACAAATTGAATTTATGGCCCTAGTTGTAGCTCCTAAATGGAGAACTGGGAGCATGTACTATAAAACAAACATTTTGCTAGGAGATTGAGAAGTAAAGACAAATAAGTTATATTCACTTGTTAAAATATAAATTAAAATACTATTCAGCTATTTAAAACAAGGAATTTTGAAATTTGATGGCAAATGGATAAGACTAGAAAATATCATCCTGAGTGAAGTATCCCAGACCCAAAAAGACACACATGGTATGTATTCACTTATAAGTGGATTTTTAGCCATAGAATTCAGAATAACCGCATTACAATCCACCTACTTACCCAAAGATGCTAAGTGACAAGAAGGGCCCAAAGGAAGATGCTTAAATATCATTTAGAAGGGAAATAAAATAGATATCTGAAGTAATTGCAGGGAGGGATTGAGTATGAGAGAGTAAGAAGAAGAACAAGAGTGGTGATCAAGAGTTGGGAGGGGAAGATTGGGAAAGAGAATGGAAATCGGTAGGGTGGAGCATCTCTGGGGTGGAGGGGCTTCTGGGAGTCTATGGGGTGACCCTAGATGAGACCTCTACCAGAAGGTGATATGGAGCTTGAAGAAGCCACCTCCTGTACCTAGACAGGACTTCCAGTGGAGGGACGGAGGCACCAACCCACCCACAAAACCTTCAACCAAAAAATTGTCCTGCCTACAAGAAGTGCAGGGATAAAGACAGAGCAGAGAGAGAGGAGATGTCCAACTAATGGCTGGCCTAACTTGAGACACATCCAATAGGAGAGAACCAGCCCCTGACATTATTAATAAAATTCTGCTATGGTTGCCGACAGGAGACTAGCATAATTGTCCTCTGAGAGGCTTCTCCCAGCAGCTGACTAAAACAGATGCAGAGACCCACAGTCAAGTAATATGCAGAACTTAGAGGAGTCTTGTGCAAGAGTGAGGAAAAGATTGAGGGAGCTAGACTGATCAAGGACACCACAAGTCCTACAGAGTCAACTGGCCGAGGCCCATGGGGGCTCACAGAAACAGAGCCATCAACCAAAGAACATGCATGAGCAGAACCTAGGCCCCCTACACGGATGTAGCAGATGTGCAGCTTGTTCTTCATGTGTGTGCTCTAACAATTAAAGTGGGGGCTATTTCTCACTCTGTTGCATAATTCTGCATCCCTTTCCTGTAGGTAGGATGCCTTGTCTAGCCTCAGTGGGAAAAAAACCCGATGCAGTTAGTCCTGTTGCCACTTGATATACCTGGGTGGCTGGCACTCATGGGGAGCCTCCTCTTCTCTATGGAAAGGGGGGTAGGGAAATGGAGGGAAGGTCTGAGGAGGGGGGAAGGGAGGCTTCAACCAGGCTGTGAATCAATTAAACTAACATTTAAAAATACACTATCTGTGCATATTTAAGGGAATAGAATGTTATATGTACATGATATGTGTGTGCATATATACACATAGATGTATATATAAATACTTTAATGTGCAGTGATGAAACTAGAATAATTAACATTTCATCTCCTTCAACAGTATCATTTCTGTGCTTTCAGAAACTTCAATGTCATCTTCTCTGGTATTGAGAAACATTGAGTTATCAACTGCATTCATCTTATTGCAATACAGAATGAGAACTATGTCTCTGTTATTGAGAAACATTGAGTTATCAACTGCATTCATCCTACTGCAATACAGAATGAGAACTACGCCTCCCTCTCTGGTTGTATTGTGAATTCATTATCTATTGCTTCTGTCTCCTCAGTTCTTTTCCTCCTAGCCTCTAGTGACGAGTATTCATTATACACTCTACTTGTATTGCCTCCACTTCCTTAGGGCCTCACAATATACTATTAAGATGAAAGTTATGTATTTTTTAGAAAACAGAAGGGCTTTATTTCAATCAACCAGTTCTTAAGACCACATCATTTTAATACTAAAATAAAATGCTGTGCTAGGGGGCTGGGGGAGGGGGGAGCTCTATAGAAGAACAAAGGCGGTCGAATGAATCTATATGCTGATCCACATAGGATACAGGATATGTGCTGGCTACTCTAACAATGGGTGTCTCCCATCTGCAAATCTGGTAACTACTCAGTCCACAAACTCGGATGCTTCTGTGTTTCAGCACTAAAGGCCTGGAGGATTCCTGGAAAGCTGCTCTTTTTTCTTTTCTAGTCCACTTTGAAGGCCTAAAAGGTTGGAGTCGGCTGCTAGGTCTGATGCTACTTGTCAACAGCTGCAGACCCAGCAGGAGCCAAGGCAGCTGAGAGAGCAGTTCTACATTTTCCTCTTTCTATCAGGGAAACCTTCTGAGTGGTGCTGCTCACTGTGGAACAAGGTCCTCTTCCCTCAGTCAATCCTCCTTGAAAAATACCCTTGAAGAACTGACCAGAGGTGTGTCATCTATCAGTTGATACCAGGTCCTATAAGACCAACAATCATGAAAACCATTACAGCCTGTAATATTTGAATCTGGCTTCTCTTTACAGCATAGTTTGTTGATAGACCTGCACCTCTCCATGATTTGTATTTCACATCCTTTTCAGATATGGAAGTGGGTTATACCCAGACACACAACAGAGGCAAAAAAAAATCTAACTAATGTAGTCAATGAAGTACATTTAACTTGCACCAATATAATATGAATTTATGCTTAAAAAATACTGTGTCTAAGCTGGGCAGTGGTGGCACATGCCTTTAATCCCAGCACTTGGGAGGCAGAGACAGGCAGATTTCTGAGTTCAAGGCCAGCCTGATCTACAGAGTGAGTTCCAGGACAGCCAGAGCTATACAGAGAAACCTTGTCTTGAAAAACAACAACAACAAAAAGAAATAAAATAAACAAATACAAAACAAACAAACAAGTAAAACCTGTGTCTAGTTTGCAATCAGTTCAGTTTCCTTAATTTCCAATGGCATCAAATACAAAATACTTAGCTTATTACTTTATCCATGTATTCTTTTCAAGCTTACTTTTTAAAATGCCATATTCCCTTTTGGATTATAAAAACAGAACACGGCTCTGAAGTGCTGTTGGGTGATGTGTGCTTGACATTGCCTTTTCCACAGGAGCTTATTAGGTTAGAGAAAATGAGTAAACACAATGACATCCAAATTCATCTCTTTCACAGGCTTTGATTCTAGAGACAGCTTTTGCTAATATTACCAGGAAACTGAGAACCTGTAATTCTAGCACTAAGGAGTTTGGGATAAAAGCACCCAGACTTAAAGGTCAGGCTAGGGTACACAGTGTGATCCTATCTCAAAAGCGGAAGGGGTGTTGATAAAATGTCAATTTATCACAACTTGATCTTTTTTGTATATTATTCCTAGAAATACTTCCCCTGATAAACACACACACACACACACACACACACACACCACACACACACACGGGTAAATGGTAAAGAAGGTACTGAAGTAGTTCCAAGTGAATCTGGCAGGTGCTTCATCATAAATCTATGCCAATTGCATTCCATTTCTAGTTAAGAGCCCTCTTCATTTGTTTCCAGCTTGTAGAGCTGTTGTATCCTCACTTCTCACCGCTGTGTGAGAGAACAGACAACGGTATTGAGCACGAATCAGCTGCTAAAATAAGTGACAGCAACTGGGTATGTTATTCGACCTTCAGATTAATTTTCTTCCTTCCTTCTTTCTTTTTTTCCCTCTTTCTCTTTCTGTTGTGCATTTCCTAAACAAAGAAAAAACCAGGACTGTTAATGAGTCCATTCCTCTTGGGTCTCTAAAAACAGGAGTTTGTGAAATGCATGATAATTTATTCGTCTTAAAGCATAAGTACAATTTGCAAAATAAACACATTAAAAAACTTCCCTCCCCATTTTGGGCAACATCACAGTCTAACACTGTTCTGGTCAGCATGTTGCTTTGATTTTAATAGTGTGAAAATTGCAGAACAATATGTAAATTTTATTTAGAGTCTTGAAAATATTTAAAAATGTATAAGTTTTAAAATCATGTAACTGCTTACTTTGGTCAAAACCGTTGATATGTGTTTTGAAGTACTACTAAATCCTTTATTGTAAGTGATTTTGGATTCTTTGGTGGAACAGAACAAAGAACAGAACAAAAATAGTCAAAATCCTGTTTTAAAAATATTATAAGGATAGAGATGCTATAAACTTAAGACATGACTTTGAGGTCTACTAATTCTATGACTGAAAGATTCTCCTGTCATAGGCTGAGGCTCCTGTCCTGATCGAGGCTCTTCAAACCTCGCAGGACTATATGGAACCTTAGAGTAAGAACAGAGGGTGTTGAGGGGCGAGAGCAAGAGCAAATGTGTTACCTGAAGGATGCAGAACACTGCTCACCGGTCATCCATAGCAACAGCAAATGTGGTGCCTGAAGGAAGCAGAGCACGATGCACAGGTCATCTACAGCAAGAGCAATGGGGGCACATGTCAGATACATGCTTCTTTGTTTGGAGGTACATCCTCAGCCATAAATACAGTGTGTGGGTATCCAAACTGAAGGAGAGGAAGATAAATAAATGGAGCAGAAGAAGAGGAAGGGTGGGAGAAAGGGAACCAAAGAGGAAAGGAACATATGCTGGACCTATATAGAAATACTCAACACTTTTGAAAAGACCCCACTTTGTGCCTTTCCTATGTTGTATCTTTTTGGACACATTTATCCTTAAAATTAGTGTTGGGTTTGGCACTCTGGCACACAGGCATGCTGTTATCTGCTTTCTCTGTGACCTGATAGATTGAAATGCATAGACTGGCATTTATCAAACAGCTAGGGAAGAGATGGGCCGTTCTCTTTCTAGCTTGTCTTGTATTTGCTTGTACAAACAAAGGGATTTGGTGACTCCACTATACAGATAAAGGGCAATCAAAATATAAGAGAAAGTGAAATTCAGTCTAATCATTTGACTTCGTCTTTTAAAGAGCTGCTGGATATGTTTAGAACAACTCACACCCAAATCCCTAAACTGATATGAGGAAAACACCCCTCTCCGGAAGTTGTTATTATATATCTAAATACTATAGACCCCATGCATTTTAGACAAAATGCTATTAACATGCTAAACAGTTGGTCAGGAGCTATAAAATCCAATATGTGTTTTATTTTTCAATTGTGCATTCGCAAATTAAACCACAGCTGCCAGATAAGCCTGATCCGATCAGGGAGGAATAGAAAAAGTCAATTGTTTTTTCCACTCTCTGGGGCCAAATAGCCAATTAAGAGTACAGAGGTGGTGGGAGGGGGCAGGTCTGTCATTATGTTATGTGACTTCATAGACAGAATCAAGAAGTCGGGGTGAATCAGTCTGTCTAACATCGTTTCCAAAAGAGATTTAATGTTTTTCTCTATTTGGGGATGAAATTCTAGTCAGATCAGGTAGTGATTGGTGTTTAGTCATGACAGCATCTCACAGAGTACTATTTTGGTCCTAAGGTTTTAAATGTGTGTTGAATGGATTTCTAAATGACCAAGCACAATGGCCGTGTTCACAGGAACAGGTCTGAAGGTAACCACACCTCCATCCCCACTTTCCCTAAGGAATCCTGTTCTGGTTAGTCCCTGGGTACAGTGTCAGATCGCACTGCCCTGCCCTACCTTGGAGGTAACAGAGTGCTGTCAGTGCAGCAGATGTCTGGTTGGCAACCACATTGCCTCCTCCTTTTGCGGATGGTGCCACCAAACAGTGGGAAAGTTCAAAATTAGATGAATCATTGCTTAATTTTTGTCACACGATCTGCCTACCTGCTGGCAAGGTCAGCTTTTTAAAATTTTAACTCTTTGAAGCTGGAGAGCTAACCCAGTACTTAACTATGCTCGGTTCATACCATAGTCAGTTTTTATTGTGAATTTGAAACAACTATCCCACCTTGGAAGAGGGGGACTACCTTGAAGAATTGCCTTCAACTGAGCTCTGGGCATGGTTGTCAGGCACTTTCTTGATTGTTACCTGACGTAGGCAGTCCAACCCACTGTGGATGGCACTATTCCTAGGCAAGTGGTGGGCCGTAAGGAAAGATGGCGGAGTACCAGACTAGTAGCAAGTCAGAAAGTGAGCCATCTGGAAGCATGCTTCAATGATTTCTGTCTCCTCATTCTTGCTTTGAGGTCCTGCTGAGACCAGTCTCAGTGATGAATTGTTACCTGGAAGTATAAACCAAGTAAACCTTTTCTTCCCCAGATCTCCTTTGATCAGATGATACATAATATCATAGCCTCAAAGATGTAAACTAGAATGGCAGAAAACTAGGAGGAGCAGAGTTCAGATCTCAACACGCACTTTACAAGCCATGTATATGTTGCGGGTTCCTGTAACTCCAGTGCTGTGGGAGACAGAGATGGAGATGTGAGAATGGCTGTGGGCCTAGTGGAAGAATGGCAGCTGTAGATTCCAGAAGAAATCCTGCCTCAGAGGAACAAGGCAGAGACAGACAGAGAACACCAAATCTGGGTCAAAGGTTTTATGAGTGGGTTGGTGTCCTTCGCCTGCCACTGAGAGTCCTGCCTAGCTACAGGAGGTGGCCACTACAGGCCACTGTGAGTCCTGCCTAGCTACAGGAGGTGGCCACTACAGGCCACTGTGAGTCCTGCCTAGCTACAGGAGGTGGCCACTACAGGCCACTGAGAGTCCTGCCTAGCTACAGGAGGTGGCCACTACAGGTTCCATATCTCCCACTGCTAGGAGTCTCAGCTAGAGTTGCCTTCAGAGACCTCCATGGGGCCTCCAATCTGATAGTTGTCGTTGTATTTTAAGGCACCTCCATGTTATGTCTTATGATGGTTTTTTTAAGGTAAAGATTTAGCTAAGGAAATGAAAGATCAATACATTGAAAATGAAGAAACACAGATGAAAACTGGTGATAATCCAAACATGAGAAGCCATCTTATATCCACACAGGCACTGCAACCTTCTGTGAAAATGTCTATAAAATCTATATTATACAAAGCAATCTATGTATACATTCTGTACAATCTCTATGAAAACTCTAGTTTGCTATTTCTCACATTAAATCTTTAAGTTTTGATAAAACTAAAATAGACTTCAAGTAGCTGAAATCATTTTTAATAAAAAGAATAGTCTTGGAGTCATCAAACTGCCCTACTTTAAAATATTTCACAATGTTATTGTAATGGACACAGCAGAGCAATGGCAGTATAGAAGACTCTTAACAAATGGAACTCCTTAGAACTATGGTGCACCCCCCATACCTTTACAACAAATTTGTTTTTTAAAAAAATACAGCACAAAGATCATACAATGGTTAAAAGATATCTTCTTCAATAAAACAGTACCAAGACAACATTTTGTCCATGGATATGCCTCATATCTTATTTTTTAAAAAAAAATCAGCTCAAAATGGATTGGAGACTCAAGTAGAGGTTCCTGGGATATAAACTCCCACATGAAAACACGGGATTAAAGTTTCTATGCATTTTGTGCTGAGCAGTGACTTTTCTTGTTATTTGAAAATATAATCCCCAAACTATATGCAACAAAATCAATGGCAGAGACATAAAACTGTATTAAACTAAAATGTCTGTGCTCAGCCAATGAAATATTTGACAAATGAAGAGTCAGTACGCAGACTGAGAGAGGGTATTTACTGTTCAGACCCCTGAGAAGGGCTTACTATGCAATACATATGAAGAAGCCAACCCAGTAGATAGTATTATAGGAGATAACCTTAAAATGTAGGCTGAGCTATAGGGAGAGGAGGCTAGGCAGCTAAAAGCAATCGCTGCTCTAGCTGAGGAGGTAGGTTTGATTATCAGATTCCACATAGTGTCTCACAACCAATTCAATTAATCTCAATTTCAGAGGATGTTATACTCTCTTCTGGCCTCCTTCGGCAATATGTCCATGAGATGCATGCATGCAAGCAAAACATCTGTCCATGCAAGATAAAATAAAATAAAAGCCCTAAATATGAGTCAAGTCAATTCTCAATAAAATCTGTGTGAAAGGATTGTAAGTTTATAATTACTATCCTAATGCTTAGTAAGTGCAAATGAAAGAAATATTGAAGGATCTACTATATGGCTGAAGACAAAGGCTATTAAGAGGATGATGGGTGGCTGGCATTGATGAGGGGCTTATTATGTCCTTACATGACGCCAATGAACATAGCATGCATTTGGAAACGATGGTTATACTTGATGATCCACCTGTGTTCTTTGAAATGTTTATACAATTGCTATAACAACTATGAAACCTGTCGACTTCAGATCGCATGCTACAGTCTCCCTCCTATTTCTCCTATCTTTTAGAGGCCAACTATTCAGCATCCAGGAGGATCCCTACATTGTCTATCCATTGTATTCCTTATTAAAGTGTCTTTTTAAAAGTTTGATCCCCTAAATGTGCCTGTGTGTGGATATGCGCATGCGTGAGACAAAGTAGTCTTGAAGTCCAGGACAGGGAATTGCTCTGATGGAGCTGGAGTTACAGGCAGCTGTGAGCTACCCAATGTGGGTGCTGAGGAATTTGAAGGTCGTTTGTAAGAGCAATGCTTGCTCCTTCCTACCTGCTGAGCCACCATCATGTCCTCTTTACTGTTCATCTTATCATTGGCACATAGGATCAACAAAATCCATTATACGCAGTGGGCTTCTCTGGTTCTGTTTTATTGAACACGGCCTCCGCATCCCTCCCGTCATTCTACATCTACCCACCTGTCTTCCGCTATTTTGTTCTTTGACCATTTTGTCAAACTTTATCAATAACCATCGGATCTATACATATTTTCCCAAACTCCCTCGCCATTTTAAAACCATCCCTTGTCCAGTGTATACTTTTTTTTGATTTTAAGATCTCCTTTTCCTTTCTTTTCCAGGGTGTATAAAAGATGGGAGGTAGAAAGCTTTTCTTCTATTGCTGGTTCCTTTGTCCAGGTTCATGTGATTTTGTTCTGAACCCCTTGAGAGCAGGCTGTGTGTGTTTAAACTTTCTCCTTAGTCAGCATTTTGAATGATTCCATTTGTGAAGTAGGAATTTGATAATTATTAGTTAAATTGCATTGCACCAAGCTGCCCTTGCGGGGCTCTTAATCTAATTGGAAAAAAATCCACCGTAAGCATCACCAAAGGCATGGCAAAGCTTCCGATTTAAATCTTCTTACATCTTGAATCGTTGGGAAAATGTGTCTCATAGAAGTTACTGAAAATGGTGGATCAGAAAGCAAAATCCAGAAAAAGCAAACACCTTTAAAAAAAAAAACACTTAAAAGGTTAAATTATTTGTCACAATTCTGTAAAGTCAGTTTGTCCTGCTTTACAAAAGCTAAAGAGAAAAAACTCTTATATACCTTAAGATATGCAAAATCAGTGTCGTGTCTGAACAGTAATTTCGTCTTGAGAAGCAACTTACGCTACACCAGTTATTTTAAAAAATGTTCTTTTGAATGCACAAATAAATGTTTGAATGGAGAACTACATGCCAAGTAGGTGACGCCTTCTTTTTATTTATGTTGGATGCCAAGATGCCCACATTCCAGGCTGCATCCAGGGCCTTTTATTGCTTTTATCCCCTGTGTCTAGGGCTCTGGGTACATCTTTTTACTCCTGTCTTCTCTAATGTATGTCTACCACATTTGTGCTTAATGCCCACAGAGGCCAGATGGTGGTGACAATCCAATGGAACTGGAGTTATGAGCAATTGTGAGCTGCCATGTGGGTGCTGGGGCCTGAACCTGGATCCTCTGCAAGATCAGCAAGTGATCTCACCTGATGAGGTCTCTCTCTCTACAGGACTTTCCCTTTCCTTAATGCTGATTGACAGATGCTGAAAGTCTCTCTGTCTCTCTGTCTCTGTCTCTGTCTCTGTCTCTGTCGCTCTCTCTCTCTCTCTCTCTCTCTCTCTCTCTCTCTCTCTCTCTCTCCTTAATTCCAAGGGCCTAGGAATCATGTCTGTCTTGTTCTTCAAATATCTAATAGTCATGTGTTACAGATTAAACAGAGGCAGGAAGGATCTGGGTAAGTAGGTCAGAAGATAGAAAATTGAAGATATTTGAGATGGCCATGTCTAAAGATCTAGTAGTCAGTACAGGGACAGTAATGTACTTCGAATTCTGTTATTAGAATTTATGCTCATTGAATAGATTTAACCATTTCTTGCTTCAAAGAACAGAGCAAAAAATCTAATCGTGTGAATGATGAATCAGTTTTCTTTTTAGTGTGCCTTTATTATTATTTTATGTATATTCGATATTTTGCCTGTCTGTGTGTCTATACCATGCATATACCTGATACCTGCAGAGGCTAGAGGAGGGTGTCAGATATCTTACAATAGATTTACATTTGGTTTAGGGCTGCAAGATAGGTGCTGGAAATATAACTCTGGTCCTCTGGAAGAGCAGCCAGTGCTCTTAGCCACTAAACCATCTCTTCACCTCCAAGTCCAATTATTTGACTACAACAAGCTCTTGACTATCTGTGCTCTAAAACTTCTATCCACTACACAAACATAATAAGGTTTATTTTAAAATGAGTTAAATAAATGAACAAGTAATTTTGATTTTAATGCAAAAGTTTAAAAGGTAAAAATCTAAAAGGCAGGCAACTGTTTGTAAATGACGATGTCTGTGTTAATTGAAGCATAGGATATAATTATTAGAAAAATGTCAATATAATTGAAAATTGCATGTAAATTGTATTATATGCCCCTCTTAATGATAGCAGGCTCTAAATTATTTTTCATTTTTAAGTTTCTAACTGCTTTTATGAAGTAATGTGCTACAAAATTATTGACACCGGTTATTGTAACCTGTTGGAGCTGTGGTGTTATTCTATGATCTAAAACACTGGATTTGTTAGGTTCTGGGAGTTTCAGTGAATGAAACAAATGAGGGTTTGCAGTGTTCTTTTGGAAATTGCACAACCATAGGAGAGACAGGTTGTTAAGAAATGAGTAACTGAGACCTAGAGAAGATGACTCTGCAGTCAACCCTCAGTATTGCTCTGCCAAGGGTTCAAGTTTGGTACCCAGCACTCCTGTCAGACAGACCACAACCTCTTGTAGTTCTAGATCCAGAAGACACAAAACCTTTGACAGCTGCACTCACGTGAATACAAGTACACAAAGAAACACACATTCATACATACTAAGGAATAATAAAAATAAATAAATTGGGCTGTAAAGATTGTTCAGCGGTTAAGTACAGTTACTGCTATTTTAGAGAATATGGCTTTAGTTCTCAACACCCACACAATGGCTCACAGCTCTCTGCAATGGCAGGTGCACAGGATCCAATACATCTTTTAACCTCTGTGGGAAACAGCCACCCGCATGGTACACAGGCATACATATAGGCAAAATACTCATGCACATATAATAAAATAATGAGACAGAATCATAAAACAAGATTTCCATATATTAATTTTGAGGGAATAAATGCATTCAGAGAATATCTATTGCCTACATAACTTCTGAGGATCAATGCATTACATCAGAGAGACTACAGAAACAAGATGAAATGATGTTTACGAAAGCCTGGCAAAAGAACAGCCTTGTTGCCTGGGCGGATCAGTGGGGTGATACTCTGAGAGACTATAAGGAACATTCTGTACAAATGGGGAAGAGAAGCCCCAAGGTAAGACAGAGGAGCAGTTAGCTAAACATTTTGGTGAGTTTCTTCTGAAGCCACTTAAATCTTAGAAACACCTATTTTTATTTGCTGTTTTTTTATCATTTAGGATATATTATGTATCATAGAACTATTAATAAAATTAATGACAATAAAATGTACACAATGATAAGAATAGCACATCACATTTTCTTTCAATATTTAATATATATATTTAAATAGTTATAAGTGGGAGAGTTACTATCATTTAACATTTTTATTTAATCTATGATGAACATTGTTTATGGGCCTCACATACTTTTAAGTGATATTATTGTTAAAGACTTTATAATACAATTTCTACATTCAGTGTTTGTGTAACTCTGTGTGTGTGTGTGTGTGTGTGTGTGTGTACACGTGTGTGTACAAATTACAGGACTCAGTTCTTTTCTTTAGCATGTGGGCTCCAGGATCCACTCATATCATTGGGTTTGTTATTGAGCACACATAGCTACTGAACCATCTCATTAGCCTGCATGACATTTTTGATTATCAATGCTTTGAATAAAGAAGTTTCCAGGTCACCAAAATAAATAGAATACAAATTATCTTTTATGGAAACATGATTTGTACTAGAGAGGTTAATTTAACAACTTTTGTAAGAGATGGAGAGATCTGAGTGACTAAACTGTCTACTTTTCAAGTTGATCTCAGTCTACTCCAATTCATAGTTTATCATAAACCCAAAGATAATATGAAATGATGGGAGTGTACTTGAAATTAATGCTTGCTTATCACTATTGAGACATGTCTTAATTAATGAATCAAGGGTTAGCTAAGAAAACAATAAGCAATATAAGAGTATATTTTAAAATATATACAATGTATTACATATACACATTATATACATATACACAATATTATATCTACTATTTGTAATGAAGATTCAGGAAGAATAATAATTTACCTAGTGGAAAGTTGTGATGATTTTAAGGTTTTCAAATTGTTCTAGTTTCTCCTGTTCTTAATGTTTTATGACTCACTGATTAAAAGGACACCTTTTTTTTTTTTCCTTTTTGATTTTTCCTGAGACAGGGTTTCTCAGTATAGCTCTGGCTGTCCTGGAACTCACTCTGTAGACCAGGCTGGCCTCGAACTCAGAAATCCACCTGCCTCTGCCTCCCAAGTGCTGGGAGTAAAGGCGTGCGCCACCACCACCCGGCCTAAAAGGACACTTTTAATATATTTTACAAAAGATTCAGCAAACAACCAAATGAAAGACACACATTGTTCCTTGAGGGAAGATACTAATGAAAAATCAGATTTATTATTGTTCTTATAAGATGGGAAAAGAGAAATACAGAGATTCTTAAAACACACCAAGGGACTATAAAACTAACAAGCAAGCACAGTGATTAGAACAAACCTTGGATGTGATTTGGTTTAATCATCCCATCTGTTTATGATAAAAATTGCCTTCCTGACTGTGAATGCATACCCCAAGGAGCGGGCTCCATTCATTGTTCCTTGTTTGTTGCTCACAATTATTTTATTTCTGCTTAACTAACATTTAGAGTTAGAGACTTTAGCTTGGACGTCTGTGTTTTTTTTTTTTTTTTTGGAGTTAATGGAGACACTAATTCTCAATAAATAAAAAGGGATTAGCCCAAGTAGAACTGAGCCATGACTCTCCAGCCCCTTGACATGCTGGCTCCCCATGCACTGGGGAAGGGGAATGAATCTTGTTGTAACACACAACATGGACATGCATACCCTCACCTTGTTGCACATTCTTCTACTTTTAAAAATCCAGTCTCTTCTGAATCTTTATGTCCTCTACACAAAGTCAACTCACATGGCAAAACAATAGTTCATCTGCAATGCCTCAAAGATTTAAAATTTTAGAGATACTTACATCAATCACAGGCAAAGAGGAGTGACTGTCATACATATTGTTTGGTCCTCTTGCAAAACATGCTCACAGAATTGAATAATTTCTTGTGCTTTGCTCTGATTTCTTGGGGTTCTGCTCGGCTCCAGGGATGGGATCATACCTTTATCACTATGATTTTCTCTGTTATCATACCTTTCTAAGAGTTCCTATTATCCTATATTTTCTACCTTGCTGATGGTATCAAAAACCACACAACTCGCCTTTCATCCTCTTCAAACTAGGCCCATTCCCTTCCATTTTTTTTTTTTTTCATTTGTAAGGAGAGCATGTGTAATGTTGGAGTAGAGACCATTGCACCAAGGATTCTGGATCCTCTCCAACACACTAGTGGATTTCTCTGCAACAACTTGCTTCCACTCTTTAATTCTTATTTTGCCAATCTATAAAGTAAGAATGTATTAGACAGCTTTCAGTTACTAATCCAAAATGTCAATGACAATTAACTCAGAGAAAAAAGGTTCATCTATTTTCCTATGGGAGGTTGAAATACAAGATTAGGCATTTCTCAAAGTTCTCAGGCCCATATTGAGTGCTGAGATAGCAGGGGCTCCATGAAGAGGTCCACGGAAACAAACCATTTACATTGTGAGCCAAGAACCTCAAAGGTCAGGGTCCCACATTCTTTTTGGAATATGTACACTCAGTAATATAAATACCTCTTAAAGGGTCACAACCACTCTCATCATTGCATCCCTGAGGACCAGGCCCTGAACATGCTGAACTTTTGGAGGCCTGTTCAAAGCTTAGCAGGGGCTTAAAATCCATGATGCCAGAGAGAAATTGGTTGTTTACATGACATGTTACCTTTTCCTAAATATCAACATTTTTCCACGCAAATCTAGCACTTGATATATATCTTGTATGATGTTTATTATGGGTGAATTTTAGCAGAAATATATTCTTTTCTAATAAATGTGGGTTTTTTATCCAATATCCTTTCTAATGAGAATGTTAATAGTGTGCATCGCACATTGACATACCAGAATGAAAGCTTTCTTTGAAGTCTAGAGAAGGGAGACAGATATAAGTGAAATATTTGCATAAAAATAACTTCAAGTCTCTCAAGAAAGAAATGGAAGAAGATCTCAGAAAATGGAGAGATCTCCCATGCTCATGGACTAATGTAATTAACATAGTAAAAATGGCCATCTTACCAAAGGCAATCTATAGATTCAATGCAATCTCCATCAAAATCCCAACACAATTCTTGAAAGACATGGACAGAGCAATTCTCAAATTCATCTGGAAAGGCAAAAAACCCAGAATAGCAAAAACAATTCTTAACAATCAAACAACAGCTGGGGAAATCACCATCCCTAACCTCAAGCTTTACTACAGAGCAATAGTGATAAAAACTGCATGGTATTGGTGCAGAGATTGACACGTTGATCAATGGAATAGAATTGAAGACCCAGATCTTCAATTCTTTCCTAAGTTGCATATTTTCCTTATTAACACCAATAAGAAATCAGTCTGTGGTAGAAACAGAGATAGAAAGGAGAAGTGATTGCTTCAACTTATCACAGTTGAAATGTAGAGAGATCTGAAAATCCTGAATCCTACAAGCATCAGGTGCCCAAATTAAACTTCACTCTAAAATTCCTGACCCATTGCTTAGATACAGTGTGTACAGAAATACTAGAGCAGATAGAATTTTATAGCAGCAAAATATGATGGAAAAGGCTGGGCTTTTCACTCAAAGAAGCCATCTGTGCCAGGGTGACTGTCTGTGGAAGGGAAAAAATAAATCAATTTCAAAAAACCCCACTGCTCCAGAATCTGTTCCAAGGCCACTGTCTTTTTTTTTTCCTTTGGATATTTTCTTTATTTACATGTAAATTTCTCCATTCCCAGTTTCTCCTCCAAAAAACAAAGAAACAAACAAAATAACAAAAACAACCCCTGTTGCCTCCCACCTCCCCATGCCTGCCACCCCGCCCTCTCCCACTTTCTGGCTCTGTCATTCCCCTACACTGGGGCACAGAACCTTCACAGGGCCGAGGTCCTCTCCTCCTATTGATGATTGAATTTGCAATCCTCTACTATACACATGCTGCAAGGCCACTGTCTTAAGGAACATGTATTCCACCTGGCAATGTCAAGCCATGTAAAAGCACAAAGGCAGTTTATCCAGTTGGCCTAGGCAGAAAGTTTATTCTTCAATTATTTTTTTTTCATGAGTCTTTCCTACAAGTATGCTTCGGACAATTCTACATCACTAACAGAGACTGTTTGGAGTTCAAGTAGGTAGAAATAGAAACCAGGATGGGTAATCACGTCCGTTTCTCCAATTTAGTGCTTTCTTTTATTGCTGGATCTTGGAGTGGTACCCTTCAAAAAGAAAATCCCTATCTAAAATGGGTTTTCAAAGATAAAGTCTGAAATAAGATCTCATCAAGTAATGTGATATAAAGTAAGTTGATGGTAATAATTTAAAATAAAAGGACTTTTCCATTATCACTCAAAGCCTTATAAATTTATAATTACAGCATCTAATGGAGGTGCACCAATGAATCTAATTAAATGGTGACTTCCTTATCTTCCCTATTTTGTATTAATTTCTGACAGAGCTTTGATTCCAAAATGAGTCTACCTTTTAATTTTTTTCTTCAGTTTCCCTGGAAACCAACAAATCCCATGTTTTACTGCTTTGGGTGAGAAAACCCATTTGTTGGGGAAAATGCCATTTAGGAAATTAAAATTATAAAGCACTAAAGAAGGCTATTTTCCAACAGCAATCAGTTTGGTGTGTGTCATTCAGAGAGTTTTCTAGAAATTTGCTTTGGAACAGCTGAGTCAATGTTGCGTTATTTCAGAGCTAGGACACTTTGTGCTGTGGAGGATCCAACAAGCAATCTCTCTGAGCTTGCTTTCTCCAGCTGGTTAATTCATAGCACACAAAATGCATGTTTCATACTCCAGTGACACGAATCTCTTGTTAAATTAAAAATAGTATTTTGCTAGCCATTTTTTGAAAATCAGGGATATAAATAACCTGGGTAGTTTTCACTTCTGTTTTCCAAAGCCATGCTTCTTGTAAAGCAGTATATGCAGAAAGCTTCCTGTCTGGAACATAACCACATGAAGGACCACTTCAGAAGCAAGTCTTCACAGAATTATATCTGAGTCTTGCTTTGCTTATTTAAGAAAGGAATATAATTACTCAGTAGAGTTACAGATTGTGATTATGGAATTACAGAGTATAAATTATTCTATTCAAGAAAACCTCTCAAGTCAGCTTTATGAATCACTGTCTCTGAATTACTGTATACATATATTTCATCATTAATGAATAGATTTTAAGTTTTAGTAGATATACTAATGTGCCTGTTACTAACAAATAATTAAATATTGGCTCTCAAGCAATGCAAAATATAAACCTACAAAACTCTCACACGTTTTCTGAGAAAGATGTACATATATATGTATATATACATATATATGTACTAATCTATGAATGATTAAAATGTAGATACATGGTTAAAATTTCATAGGCTATAGACCCACTATCCAAACCAATTTTCAATTAGCATTAAGGCTTGCCCACACAAGATGAATCTCATATCTGACACTATTACTAGGGCCAAGAACCTATGACTACTCGTCATAGCTCATAAGGGAGACCTGGTCAATATTCTGCTAAATATACATGCTATTAAACAGTCTTCTGGTGACTTATTGTTATACCCATAGATTATTGTATTTAATTCTTATCAAAGAAGTTTCTTTTTGCAATCTATTGAAGTTAGGACAAATAACCCACAACTCATTAAGGTGTGCAGAATAAGAGACTGCATTATGTTCAGTTTTAAATGGGACATCTATATCATAGTCCTCCTCCCAAGGTTCAGGAACTCAGGAAGCATAAAGACTGTAAGGTTCATAGGTAGGTGGGTGACTTCAGGAAAACTGCTGTCTGGACTCAACAAGGCAGTTACACATTTGAACTCACAGTGGTTACAACAGGACGCCTAAGTGCTGTGCAAGTTCAGGTCATGCAAAATTCCAACATAGAGCATCTAGAAGTGGAAGTGGGCATGTGTGTCACATCTACCTTAGGCCTTATTGATAGTTGATAGGGATATGTGCTGGAGGGAGGGAGTAGAAGAGACAGACAGACAGACAGACAGACAGACAGAGTTTTCTTTAATGGTGTGGTAACTGAGAAGTCAATCATGTTCCAGGGGAAGTCTACACACCCAAGCAGATATACCCAAGAGTATATTGGTAACTTAAATTGTTCTTAATGTGTTTCTGAAAGAGAACACAGAGTTGATTGGGTGGAGAAGGTGGCTCTAAAGGTGAGGTAGATAATCAGAACATATTTTGTGAAAATTTCAAAGAATGATTTAAAATTCCAAAAATTGAGAAATTAAGAAATGGAAAGTTAAAGTACTTTGAAATGAAGATAGTTACCTGTAAAAGATCAATACAATTGTGAGAATACATAAGTGACTAAACACAATTGAGCAAGAAAAGCAATGTGCCATTAACTGAAAAGGGAATGAAATGGACTTTAAAATAAAATGCCGCTAACTTCAGCGGTAGAAAGAATGTTTGGATGTAAATGTTTACATAACAGAAAGAATTTCAAGAAGAGAAATGTGAGGATTTTGTGGGTATGTTTGAAAGACGTATAACAAGATTTCAAAGGTGAGTCCACGTATTTACACACAGACACTGACTCTTAGCTAGCACATAATGCTCAAGGAACCTGACATAAGAGGTTATAGAGGGGAGCAGGGTTCTGAAAGAAGTAGAGAGAAGGAGTGGGAGTATGAGTGTGATCAAGAAACATTGTACAGACATCTCCAAGAATTAATAAAAACAAATTGTTTTAAAAAGACATTTAGAGAGCAAAAATACAGCTTGAACAATAACAACTATATAGCACAAGCCCAAGAGAATGAGGATTGGAACTCAAATTATGTTGTGGGCAGGTGTGGTTGAAAGATGAATGCTATTTGTTTGTGAATAACTGGATTGCAAAGGGAACAAAAATGGACTCACTATGCTACCAAGGAGGTGTGTTTTAAGGTGAGAGTAGTTGTTTCATCATTATAAGAACTTGAATAGAAAACTGCTTTTATCAGTTCCCCTATGGCCTACACACACACACACACACACACACATATAATCACAAAATAAAGGAAATTACTCAATATAGAGAACTGCCTCTTTCAGTTGTCCGCTGTTTTCTGAATGCACCATGGCATGTACACATTCACATACATGCAGGGTCACACACACACACAAACAAAATATTCAATATTTTTTTTAAAAAAAAAACTTGAAACATTGTCCAAAGACCTTCATTCTGTGAAGATAATGTTTCTTTCTAAAAGCACATTTGTGGCAACTGTGCTCTTAACTAAAACTGGTGAAAACTGAAAACTTTCCTTTTATTCTCGTAGGAGGTAATTCTTTATTTCATCTCAACGTAGACCCATTCTATTAGGATTTGTAACTCAAACACTTTATATTATGATAACTGTGCCCCTTGCTGCATTGTTGGTCTCTTTCTGTCTACTTGGGGAGTGGAGTTCCTGTGTGTGGTCAGGCACCGTTTAGTAGCTAACTGAAGAAATGTCCAGAACTTGACTTGGATATTTTATTTTAAGTTATTCCTTGCCACATAATGTCCACAGATATATTTATGTTAAGAATAATAATTACAATGTCCTAAGCCAAAAATGAGTCAGGTCTTATGCATGTATATTTTCCATAGCTGGTTTTCTCTCTGCTTGGTCCTTCTTTGCTTTTTATCAGTGTCTGTGAGACTACAGCTCATATAAAGTGTAGCAGTTCACTTCCTACTACTCTGAGAGGATATTTTCTTCTGCTCAAGGAGGAAAAAAAAAAAGACCACAGGATATTTTACAATTTCCAGCTTTTCTTGTAAAGGAAGAACTTAAAAGAAGCATTATTCACCACTGTGCACCAGAGAGGAAATAATGTTGAGAAACTGTGAGTTTTTGAGGCATTTAGCAATGACCTCTACAGAAGAAAAGACAAGAAAAAAATATGAAAAAGACTCGCTGGGAATTGAGATATGCTAGGAAATGTACCAAGAAGTTAAAGGGACAAAAATGCCAGGTATAACTCAGTAAGATTTAGAGAAAAAAATCTGGCTAGTCCAGCTTCTAATGAATCAAACGATGAGGTTCCATGGGATGTTTGCATTCAAGATACTTATAATAAACAAAGACTATAAAAATGAAAGGGAGGAGGGGAGAAAAAAAGAGGAGGAGAAAGAAGGCAGAAGAAAGAAAAGTCAATTATGTCCAAGTCTGATGACCTGGTGGTCCTGGGGATCCTTGTGAGTCAGAATCCACACAAGTTATATTCCTACCTGGACATTTGTGCTGTAATATGCACACATGTGTGTGCACATACCTCTACACAAATAAACACAAAGAAATCTCTTTTTAAAGTTTTTTTTTTAAAAAAAAATAGAAGTTCTAGGAGGCTGAGTAAATGCAGACACTTGCCCCCAATTCTGATGCCCTGAGTTTGATAGAAGAGCCTCAGGTGATCGAAGGAGGGAGACAACTTCTTCAAGCTGTGCTCTCATTTCTATATTCATGGCCTGAGACAAGCAGTTCATAATTCTATTTTAGTTTAAAATTAAAATAATGATAATGAAATAAAACAGTTTGAAAGAGGGGAACTCAGTCTGCTGTCCCTGTTCTCATCTGCTCTCATTATTTGCAGTTGCTGTCAGTAGAGTCCCTGCACTGTGGCATCAAGGACAGCTCAGTTGCTCTGGCTGAGGCTGTGCAAAGCCATACAACATTTAAAACTTTGAGCAAGGTCTCTGTTTCCAGCAGACTTTCCCTATAGGTTTCTACCTTTGCAATTTTCTTTTTAAAGTAGATTTAACCTCAGAATACCTCCACTCTGGGCTTTGCACACAGACTCTGGTTTTGCAAAATATTCCATTAAGCTGAAAAAGGGATATTGCAGTCACCGAAAAATGTCATAGAGTGTTATCTTCTTTTACTTAAATACCATATCTCCAAGGATCACAGAACTGAGGAGAATTCCATAATCCAGTTTCAAAGGAGGATAGAATTGGTTCACCAGAGACATTGAAGGAGGGATAAATCAAGGTTTCTGGTGAGGTACCAGAGGGTCACTCTTCAACCCTGCCTCAAATCATGTGTCCAGGTTCTCACTACATCAGGGATCCTTCACCTTCACTCGGGCAGTGACATCTAACCCGAGTTGTCGAATAAACTCATGCAGACCTGTCTATATGTTACACCTACCTCATTTTCATGGCTATGCATATATAAGCATATAACATTTATATAAATATGCATGCACCAATATCCAGGCTCCCTTCAAAATGTGAATCTTAACTGAATAATGAATGACAAGATATAAATCACTGTATGATAAAACAAATGACCACAAATAAACAAAAATTATACCCTGAAGTACTCAAAACAGCTGCCAAGGTTGGAAAACCACTGGTATTTGCATAATAATTAACAACACAGCAGCAGAATAACATACTATATTACATAAAGTAAGCTAATAACATCTAATTTGTCCCCATTCCTAGCCACAGAAAGTCAATTTTATAAAAAAGGTTAGAATTTGTGAATATAGGACAAGGAAGTAGATAAAAGAGAAAGTAGGAGGTGTG
>NW_022196911.1:107475255-107485522 GCF_008632895.1 Mastomys coucha
CTTATAACTTAAAGTACACATAGTACTGCAACCAAAATACCAGGTTATTCTTGATTCACAATAGTTGATAATCAAATGTCTCAATATACAAAATCAAGACACACATGAACGTTTGCATAAGGATATGGAAACCAACATAAAATAGAACTAAGAGCATGCAAAAGGTTTATATGCAGACCCACATGGGCAGAGAACAAGAGTTAGTCCCATTGGAACAGAAGAACATTGAGGAAACACTGAACTGAATCTCAGTGTGCTGTGATGTCTCTGAGTCTTTGCATGTCAGTCAGTCTTTCTGTTTAAGTTACTTTTTTTTACCATGATACAGGCTTTTAAAAGTATGATTTGTTTTTATTATTTTTAAGTTACATGTATATGTATCTCCAGGTATGCACATGCATATGAGTACAGTGTTGTGGAGGTCAGAAGAAGGCATCAGATTCCCTGGAGCTGGAGATACCAATGGCTGTGAGTCACCCAGCATGGGTTAATGAAACTGAATCCAGGTCTTTGGCAGCAAGCACTCTTAACTGCTGAGCCATTTTTCCAGTTCCAACCTCACAACCTTTAATGGCTAAGTTACATGTCACTTTTTTTTTTTTTTTTTTGGTATTTTTCCCACCTCAATACAAAGAGGTGTGCTTCATTTATATTGTCAAATGTACTTTTATATAGCTTACTGTATTATATTTTTGGCATCCCAATAAGGTTCTGATGTATCCCTCCACAACAGAGTGTTTAAAGGCTTTAACTTTCTAGGTTAAACTTAATTTAGAAGTAGGAGAGCAAAATGAATGTGATTCCACTTTCAAATAAAGGCATTAATGCATGCACATGATGGGGCTGGAATAAGAAATGTTGGTGTGTGGAGTCTTCTTGTGTAAAGTAGCAAACAATAAACGAATATTACAAATGAAATTAGAGTTTTATGAGCATAAATATGACTATATTCGAGGTTGTTTTGATATTAAAAAGTAATAAATGTTCAAGATGGATTAGTAAGGATTATTTTTCTTTCAGAAGATCAGGAGGAAGATTATAGAAGCCAGAGAATAGTATGGCAGATATAGTCTCCTAGACATGACAGGGATGCTACACCCCTGAAATATCAATGATATGGTTGGGTAAGTAAGTCCTAATAATGACAACACCAGCTGACAAGCCAAATTATGTGGAGAAATTCCACAAGACAACACTTTGAGATGAAGATTTACACACTGTTAGGAGATAGGCACTCCATCTTCTCTACAGAGAGGCAGCAGATACGTTACCTAATCCAAAGTGTATATATATATATGTATGTATATATATATGTACACACATAGTATTTACTGTATATATAATACTTATATATATATGTATATATATATATGGGAGGTGAATGTTTGCTTGTGTATATTATGTAAGTATGCATGTAGGTATGTATTTACCAATCATAAAGAGTAGGGCATGAATTTAAGAGGAAATGAGAGCGCGAGAAGAGTTGGAGGGAGAGAGAGAGATAGGAATGATAAGCACAATACTTACACATAAAATTCTCAGCCTTAGATGGGATGTATATTTCACAATCATTCAAGCTCAGGGATCTTCATGAACAAGATGGAGGAAACATGAATGTCAGAGTGATGGTTCCCATCAAGGAGGCTGGTTTGTTTTGTTATTGTTTGTCTTGTATTGTTGTTTTGGGTACAGTGGGGCAGTTGAACTTACCAACTCATAGTTACTATTACAAGATTCATACAAAGTCAAGATGGACAAAATCCCAGCAAAGATGGGAGAAGAGGGACAAAAAAACCCTACTACTAATTGAGGACCCATTGTTATTTGATAGCTTATGGGAGAAGGAATATCTATGTCTTTAAAATAATGTGATTTGTTGCTGGACGATACCTATGGTTAAGAATAGATGGAATTTGCCTTCTAACTTCGGAAGTTAAGAAAATTATTGGCTCATAGCCAAGATAAAATGATAACATTAACTCAAAAGACAAAAAAATCAGTCTGTGGGCATTCTAAAGGTGAAAATGATAATTTTCTGGAGAAATGTGAAAACTCACCCCAGACAGGGCATCTATGACAACCAAATAGGATTCTACCAAAACCCAACTTGGGGAATCTATGATTTAATTTGGTTTAGTTCTAGAGCACAGATGAGAGGTTACTTACAAGAGTATGAATGGCTCAAAGGCAGTTGTACAACAAAAAAATGTCTTCTCCCAGAATAGGTGATGAACTTTCCCATAGCTGTAGCTATCCTTGGAACAGAATTGTGTAGATCTGCTGTGTGGTACAAGGCAGACATTAGCAACAATGTCAAGAGAGAATCTACTGTTCTTTCCCACCATCTATTCTATGAAAGCTGTTGAAAATCATCAGACCAGATCCCAAGGACATCTTTGTAAATAGTTACAGATAGGTGCAGTTTAATGCATATTATAACTCTAAGAAAATAGAATACCCAACAGACCACATTTTCTAGCTCTGACAGAGTGAAAATATGGGCTCAGTCTCACTCAGAACTTTATGGAGCTGGATTGAGGATTTGAGAGTCGTTAATAAGACTATAGCTGAAGACACAGAAACCTTGATAAAGAACTTGATTCAGAATGAGCACATAGCTAAGCATTCACATGTAAGAAATGTAGAAAAAGGATGGATGGGATGATGAGACAAAATGAAATGAGGTAGGAAAAGAGAAGTCCACAGTGAATAGGAAAAACAGAAAAAAAACTATATTAGAAACTGAGAAAAAAAGAGTTTCAAGCCAGAGGTAGAAAGTTTGGCCAATTTTCTGAGAAATTAGGGAAAATTAGTTTTGAGAAATACAGGTTTTAGGTTCAGAAGAAACAAAGTTTCAAGATATCTCCATGTTCTGGTCTAAATGTGTATATTCCAGGGTCCTATTTTTGAACAGTTGGACCCCAGAAAGCTGCCCTGTTACAGAAGGTGAGATCTTTGGGAGGTGGGTTCTAGCTGGTCCACTAGCAGAGATGTAGTGCTTTCATTTGTCCCTTACTTCTTCTTGTATCCTCTGATTCCTGATCATCTAAGGAATGGACAGATGCAGGTTTATAGTCCCATAGTTTCCCTGGTATTGTTGCCATGCCTAACACACCATGATGGACTGAACCCAGGTTCCAAAAGAAATCTGCCTCTTTTAAGGTGTTCTTTTAAGGCATTGTTGTCAGAGAAATGAGAAACATCACATGCAACATGGACGGTGTTCTCTTCCCCAAAGAAGACTATTTCTTCCAGTATTAGCATTCGTTGGTTAGCTGTAGTTCTTTGTGTGGAGTTCAAGCCTTACGGTCTTTACTTAGTTCATTTTATTGTATCTATTGTTGTGGCACTAATTTAGCTCATATTAAAGTAGTAATTTTGATGAGACTCTATGGGTGTGACTTCTGACATTCCTAAGAGACAGTATGAATGCAAAAATTCCTGATTGTCTGGGCTTTACAATCTCTCTGCTCCCTCCTCTAGAATGTTCCCTGGGCCTTGGGTATAGGGGAGTTTTGTACATGTATCCATTGAGACTGGGCTCTAGAATTCTGCCTTTTGTTTGTCTGCAGTTTTCTGTAATGTTCTCTGTTGAAAGGAAAATTTTCCTATTATGTACTTCAGTCTCTAATGAGAATTTTAATCCAGAAACATAGTTACTTGGCTGGACAAAAAGACATACCTTTAATCCCGAGATAGAGGCAAGCAGATCGCTGAGTTCAAGGCCAGCCTGCTACAGAGAAAGTTCCAAGTACAGAAAGGCTAAGTACAGGTATGGTATTATAAGCCTTTAATTCCAGCACTCAGGAGTCTGTTCAGAGGCAGGCAGTGGAGTTGAGCATGTTTTTTTTTAATTGATGGTAGTTCAGTTCCTGGAGTTCAGATGTAGTTTTTTCCAACACAGTTTTATAGAGTCAGGTTGCAGAGAGAATAAACTAGACACACACACTCTCTCTCACACACACAGACACACAAACACAGAGCCAGAGAATGAGGGGTCAGAAGATTTGAATATAATGCCAGAGGTAGTTTGAAGCCAAGCAAAGCAATTCAGTCAGAATCTAACAGAGAAGCCAGATTAAATCAGTCATCTTGGAGAGGAGTTTGAGCCATAATTGCTGAGTTGAACCAGCCAGCTGGAGTTCAAAAAAGAGCTAAAAAGGATGAGCTTATTCAACACTAAGCCTCTGAGATGACAATTGAATCTAGAGAGTAAAAGTTACTTTTTACAAGTTTCTATGAAGTAGGTAGGTAGGAATCTGACAACAAAGAAAGGATGTGCATTAGATGATGGGGCCACAAGGATTCTTTTATAGAACTTCAGTATAATGATGTAAAAATAACTACCAAAAAGAAGTTTCTATTGTATGTCCTTTATGTCTGATATATTGCTAGTAACATATTTTTTAAAATACACAACTATATATTTAAAGGGCATATCTGTTCCCTGTGTACCTCATGTATCCAAGAGCCCACAGAAATAAAAACAAGATGTTGGATCCTCTGGAAGTTAGGTTACAGATTTTTATGAGTCTCCATGTTGTTAGGAGTCAAACTCAGGTCTTACATAAAAGTAGCAAATGTTATTAACCATTGAGCCATTTTTCCACATTGTGCTATATTTCTAATAATGAAAGTTAACAATCACTCTTACAATAAGTGTTTTGTCCATTCTTTCTAACCTCAATTCTATTTTTCAAAATTTTTTTTTCATTTTCAGAGTTAGAGAGATAGCTCAGTGTTTAAGAGTACAGCCTTTTCTCCCAGAGGGTTCAGGTTCAAGTCCCAGCATCAACCTGGCAACCTCCAATCATTTGTAACTCAGGTTTTAGGGGATCTGAGGGCCTTTTCTGACTTGTACTACCTCCATTTATACATGTAGTATACCGACATGTGTGGGCAAAGCATTCATGAGTGAAAAACAAATGTACAGAAATAAATGTTTTCAAAACATTTATGATTTTTCAAATGAGTTGGTCAGTTTTTACGTACACAAGAGCAATTGGATTGAGGTTAATACTTAGACTGAATTGGGGATGAATGTTATTGACCATGTTTCCCTTCTCATCAAAGGAGTTGTGAAGCTTTTACCATTACAGTTTGACTCTGCACATTAGTATTTGTAGCTCCATACAGACTTTCATGTCTCTTGTCAAGTATATGTGTAGACATTAGTTCATTGGGATGTGTTGTCATTTTTTTAATTTTTTTTATTAGATGTTTCCTTTATTTACAATATCTCCTTTCCCAGGTTCCCCTCCAAAATAAAAAATAAAAATAAAATAAAATAAAATAAAATAAATAAAAAAACCTAAAACTAAAACAATCCCCTGTTCCCTCCCACCTCCCTGTGATCACCACCCCACCCTCTCCCACTTCCTGGCCCTGGCATTCCACTACACTGGGGCATAGAACATTCACAGGGCCAAGGGCCTCTCCTCCCATTGATGACCAACTTGGCCATCCTCTGCTATACACATGTTGCTGGAGCGATGAGTTCCCCACCTCCCTATGTGTATCCTTTGGTTGGAGTTTAGTCCCTGGGAGCTCTGAGGGTACTAGTTAGTTCATATTGTTGTTTGTGTTAAGGGGCTGCAAACCCTTCAGCTCCTTGGGTCCTTTCTCTAGCTTTTTCATTGGGGAGCCTGTACTCAGTCCAATGGATGGTTGTGAGCCTCTACTTCTACATTAGTTAGGTACTGTCAGAGCTTCTCAGGAAACAGCTATCTCAGGCTCCTGTCATCCAGCACTTGTTGGCATCCATAATAGTGTCTAGATTTGATGACTGAATATGGGTAGGATTTCCAGTTGGAGCAGTCTCTGAATTGTACTTCCTTTAGTCTCTGATCCAAAGTTAGCAGAGTAGCCTCTCCAACTCCTTCCATGGGTATTTTGTTTCCCCCTTTAAGAAGGAACGAAGTATCCTCATTTTGGTCTTCCTTCTTCTTGAGTTTCTTATGGTTTGTGGTTTGTACTTTGTGTATTCAGATCTTCTAGGCTAATATCCACTTATCAGAGAATGCATACCATGTGTGTTCTTTTGTGATTGGGTTACCTCACTCAGGATGATATTCTCCAGGTCCATCCATTTCCCCAAGAATTTCATAAATGCATTGTTTTTAATAGCTGAGTAGTACTCCATGGTGTAGATGTACCACATTATCTGTATCCATTCCTCTATTGATGGATATCTGGGCTGTTTCCAGTTTCTGGTTATTATAAATAAGGCTGCTATGAACATAGTGGAGCATTGTGTCCTTATTACATGTTGGAGTATCTTCTGGGTATATATTCCCAAGAGTGGTATAGCTGGGTCCTCTGGTAATACTATGTCCAATTTCACAGGAACCGCCAAACTGATTTCCGAGTGGTTGTACCAGCTTGCAATTCCACCAGCAATGAAGGAGTGTTCCTCTTTCTCTACAACTTCGCCAGCATCTGTTGTCACCTGAGTTTTTTTATCCTAGCCATTCTGACTGGTGTGAAGTGGAATCTTAGGGTTGTTTGATTTGCATTTCCCTGATGACTGGCAGTTAGCATGTAGAAGAAGGCAAATTGATCCATTCTTATCTCCTTGTACAAAGTTCAAGTCCAAGTGGATCAAGGGCCTCCACATAAAACCAGATACACTCACATTAATAGAAAAGAAAGTGGGGAAGAGCCTCGAGCACATAGGCACAGTGGAAAATTTCCTGAATAGAACACCAATGGCTTATGCTCTAAGATCAAGAATTGACAAATGGACCTCATAAAATTGCAAAGCTTCTGTAAGGCGAAAGACACTGTTACTAGGACAAAACGGCAGCCAACAAATTGGGAAAAGATCTTTACAACTCCTATATCTGATAGAGGGCTAATATCCAATATATACAAAGAACTCAAGAAGTTAGACTCCAGAGAAACAAATAACTCTATTTAAAAATGGACTACAGAGCTAAACAAAGAATTCTCAACTGACAAATTCCGAATGGCCAAGAAGCACTTAAAGAAGTGCTGTAAGTTTTTTATGTTATGCTGGGATTCTGTTCTTCCCTACTCTTTATTTCCTTACCTTCCTTTTTGCCCTTCTGTTTCCTACACTCCCCACACACTGGAGATCAGAGTACAGGCTTTCAAATGCTCAGAGGTTGTGCTACCCCTAGGCTGAGCCCCTAGACTTAAAGAGTTCTTGAGCGGACACTTACCTTTTGGAACCCAAGTTATTTTTTGACCTGTTCAAAAAACATGTCCTGAGAAATAGAAAATCTGTTTTATTTTTCCATTTGTTAGGGTTAGGGTAACTTTCTGAAGGAAATTTCTGAAGTGGAAGCCCCAAAAGTGGATTTTAATATCTATTCTTTGTTTGTAGTACCATCTGCTAAACAATACTCTGAGTTTTCTTTTCCATATCCTCCATTTTTTTCATGTTTTAATTTCTCTTCCACATTTGGAAAAAAAATCAAATGCTGATGAGATCTCATGTCTTCACAACCTTTATTATATTTGTAAGTGTAGTTGAAGGGAGAATCAGTTCTAGGGTTGGAAAAAGCCTGGCCTTATTTGTTACCAAGAGTAGATGAACTCAGGAGAACAACTCCATAGGATGTAAGAGAATCAGAAGTAGTGAGACTCAGAGGAAGAGTGACAGTCAGTCATTTGTAAAAGACCAATGACCCTGCTTAAAAAGGCTAAAGTTACATTAAAATAACCACTAACAGCAGTGAAACATCATCAAAACTCACATATCCACTCTTGGTTCCAGCAAGATGAAAACAACATTGATATTTGGGGTTTTTTGTTTGTTTCTTTATTTTTTATGATTCTTAATTTACTTTACTTTTTATTAGATATTTTCTTTATTTACATGTCATGTGATATCTCCTTTCCCAGTTTCTCCCCCACCCTGAAAAAAGTAAAAACATAAGTCTGCCTTTATATGTTACTTGACCTTTTTCCCTCACTGCTTTTAATATTCTTTCTTTGTTTTGTGCATTTGGTGTTTTTATTATTATGTGACAGGAGGAATTTCTTTTCTGGTTCAGTCTATTTGGAGTTCTGTAGGCTTCTTGTATGTTCATGGGCATCTTTTTCTTTAGGTTAGAGAAGTTTTTTTCCTATAATTTTGTTGAAGATATTTACTGGCCCTTTAAGTTGGAGGTCTTCACACTCTTCTATACCCCTTATCCTTATGTTTGGTCTCCTCATTGTGTCCTGGATTTCCTGGATGTTTTCAGTTAGGAATTTTTTGCATTTTGTGTTTTCTTTGACTGTTGTGTCAATGTTTTCTATGATAACTACTGCCCCTGAGATTCTCTCTTTTATCTCTTATATTCTGTTGGTGATGCTTGCATCTATGATTCCTGACTTCTTTCCTAGGATTTCTATCTCTAGAGCTGTCTCTCTTTGTGATTTCTTATCTGTTTCTACTTCCATTTTTAGGTCCTGGATGGTTTTGGTCAGTTCCTTCACCTGTTTGGTTGTGCTTTCCTGTAATTCTGTAAGGGACTTTTGTTGTTTCCTCTTTAAGGGCTTCTACTTGTTTACTTGTATTCTCCTGTAATTCTTTAAGGGAGTTATTCATGTCCTTCTTAAATTCTTCTATCACCATCGTGAGATATGATTTTAGATCCAAATCTTGCTTTTCCATTGTTTGGGGGTATCTAGGACTTGCTGTGGTGGGAGTACTAGGTTTTAAGGATGCCAAGTAGTCTTGGTTTGTGTTGGTAAGTTTCTTGCATTTGCCTTTCTCTGGTGGTAGATGTTCTTGCTGTCTGTGGCTGGAGCTTGTTCTTCCTGTGGGTCTGTAAGCCTGTGTCAGCACTTCTGGGAGATAAGCTCTTTTCTGTTAAGACCCTTGTGCAGAGGGTTGTGGTTCAGCTGTCCCTCCTGAGTCCTGGGGTCAGAGCACACCCTGGAAATAAGCTCTCTGCTTGCAGGAAAGGTGAAGAAAGGGTTGTGGATCCACCATCCCTCCTAACGTTATTTGGAGGTAGAAAGGATCCTGTTCCAGCTGCCCTGCCACTTCTGACATTGATATTTATTACTGAAGCATATTTGCCAAGCAATGAAATAATCTGTATATATGAAAAAGTTCAGATACTTTGTCAGGTGCTGTGGAATTAATTAGATATTTATTCCACAGGTTTATCAGAAACTAAGTTCAGGAATATTGACAATTTAAACAGACAAACGGGGGGGGGTGTTTAAATAATGGCTCAAGAAAACCATTAATTTTATAAATTACTAACTGGCTTTTCAGAATGTTGGTTTTAAAGTTGATTCCTTGAGGTTGGAAGAAACTGCTCTGGGGAATTTTATGAAAGTGTTAAAATTTAGCTTCTTGGGAACAAAATCAATTTTGGACAAACAATGGTTGCCATAAAACTCAGGAAACCAAAGTGTACACACACACACACACACACTCACTCACTTTGATCTGTGAGCAAATTGAGATGCTTAGTTTTTGAAGAGATGCCTATCCTTGTTAAAATTAAGCCATAACCTGAGAACATGAGAGCTGAAAATCAACTGAACAGATTAACTGGAAGAGCACAAGCAATTTCAGGACAGAATGAGTACAGAACCCAGGGAATGGAGAGTTAGCTGGTCTGATAACACCTTCCCCCACTCCTGACCTTGGATGAACCAAGAAATGAAAGCTGAATAGTTAGTTTCAGCATGCTAACTCTGTCCCAGAATCCCTCTCAGTTGCCTGTGCTCCAGATGAGAAAGAGGAAGAGAAAACTGCTGCGTGTTTGTGAATAAACAAGAGGGGTTTTGCCTTGCTTTTGCCATATCAGCTATAGAGAATTGGTGACATAACATGGAATCCACAGCAGACCATGACAAGGCTGGCTTTCACACTGGTATTTCCCCTTTGTGTTCTAGTATCCTTCTATTCTCCCAGCATTTCATCTGCCCATTGCCTTTCCACTGTCTCTCTGTGTCCTTACAAATCTGAATCCAAGGACTCAGCCTCAGGGATTGGATAGAGACTTAAAATTATTTCAAATTGTGTATCTTTTCTTTCTTTCCTTCCTTCCTTCCTTCCTTTCTTTCTTCCTTTCTTTCTTTTTTCTTTTCTCTTCTTTCTTCTTTCTTTCTTCCTTCCTTCCTTCCTTTCTTTCTTTCTTCCTTCCTTCCTTCCTTCCTTCCTTCCTTCCTTCCTTCCTTCCTTTCTTCCTTCCTTCCTTCCTTCCTTTCTTTCTTTTTTCTTTTCTTCTTCCTTCCTTTCTTCCTTCCTTCCTTTCTTTCTTTTTTCTTTTCTTCTTCCTTCCTTTCTTTCTTT
>NW_022196911.1:107485532-107520143 GCF_008632895.1 Mastomys coucha
CTAAAGGATCATGCCTCTGTGTGAAGCTCACCACCTATAATCCTGCTCTTTGGGACACAGTCCTATACCTTGTTACCCATCGGTCCATCCAAGATTGGCTTGTGTGCCTTTTCTCATCTCCTGAAAAGATATCCCGGCAATTTTCTGAGGTAATCTACACTCTCCCTGTTCTTTAAACAAGCAGAGACAGGAGGGGCTGCATTTTCCAAGAAGAGACTGTCACTAGCAGTCTCAGATACTATCCTCACAGTGATCAAACAGCATCAGCTCAATTCCAGGACACCTGACACTATGTGGGTTCACATGTATGTGCAGGTGCACATTCACCCATGTGCATTCATGGGCGAAGGTCTTACGTAGATGTCTGTGCCATCTTCAACCCCACTTCACTTTATTCATTAAGGAGGAGTCTCTCAGTTGACCCCAAGTAGCCAGCTTGCTTTGGTAATCCCTTGGCTCTGCCTCCTAAGCACTAGGATTACAGACTGGCTGCCTACATGGAGATCCTAATTTGGGTTCCTTATACTTATGTGGCAAGTGCTCTAATCACTGAACAAGTCCCACAGCCTGGCACCTACTATTTTTAAACCAACCATTCTTTTTTTAAAAATATATTAAAAGCAGTAAGTGTCATGTGAATGGAACTAATTAGGATCATGTGAATCTTCAAAGACTGCCACAGAACTAGAGGACAAGTAAGAAAGACTCGACTTGGGACATTTTAATGCAGTCTTTTTGTGTTTTATTTAAAAGATTAGGAAGAAGGACTATGTTTGGTGGACGTGCAGTATAGTGTGGGGGAAAGGGGTTCCTCTGTGGGTCCATGCTGAGGCATCCCTTTCCCTTGAGGTCCCAGCCACTCTATGGTATAGTAGAGAGTAGAGTTGTTTCATGGGATGGGGAGGGGAGTTGAGGAAGTAGAGATAGAGAAATTCAGAGAGAGAGAGAGAGAGAGAGAGAGAGAGAGAGAAAGAGACCGGGGAGAAGAATGAAGGGAGAGGGGGTAAGGAGCAGGAACAACAGAAGAGAATGGAGCAAAAGCAAGAGAGCAAGAGAGAGTGAGGAGGGGGGGCAAGCATTCCCTTTTATAGTGAGTCAGGCTCACTTGTCTGTTGCCAGGAAACTGTGGGGCAGAGCCTTAGACTAAATGCCAAAAGGCTTAGTGAACTTTATCTCTCTCTTCCTTAGTGCGGCTACTGTTGAAATGAGACAGTGGTCGTGACTGGGAAAACTCCAGGCATAGGACTGTTAGTGGTGGCCATCTGGAAACAAAGCCACACTTTGGCACTGTATTATTTTCTCCACCTCTAGCCCAGCCTAGGCCAAGGGTGATCCAGAGGCCAGAGTCTGAACACATCCTGTCTCCATGCTCCACACATCAGTCTTGTTGAAAGAAGGCAACCTGGAAGTGGGAAGGGAGAGCCCTTTCTGTAGGAAGTGTTCCACGGGCCTCTTGGGACCTGATATGCAGACGGAAGTAGGTTAGTTATTATATTTGACATCAGGAGATACTTCCTGTCCTCGAGAAAGCAATTGGGTCCTGCTTGTTTACACTTCCTGCGAGGAGGCAGCAGGAGCAGGCTTCTAATGGAAAATTTTCCAGCTAGGTGTTTTTACGATTTCAGCAAAGATATAAACATTTTGAGTTTTCACAGGAGAATGCGTGCCCTTAACATACATCCAAGGAAGCTCTGCAGCCTTTCAAGTGGAGGAGCCTTCCAAGGGAGTTCCTGCTTTAGAACCTAAATCTTTTAAGCCCAGAGCTGTCAGTCTGAGGTTATCTGCTTTTCATGTTACTGGAACCAGGGGTGGAGTGTGTTGAATGTAATAAGATTCAAATAGAACCCCAGTGGGGACTAGAAAATGGGCTTTCAGAGAAGTCCCATTCAATCCAGTTCAACGGAGGAAAGTTAAAAGAGAAAGCCAGGCAAGGCTCCAGACTGAAGGTGAGCTGAGAAGGCCTAGTTGCTAAAACTCCTTTCCGTGTTTAAGACCTCTCCTGAAGAGAGCCCTGAAATCAGGGCCACCCGCAGAATTCTGACCAAGGAGGTGGCTGTGCTAAATCTCTCGACAATTATTCAATATTTTTTTGTTTATGACATGAAATTAAGAATTGGGCAAGAATAAGACTTTAATTATCTCCTGTATCTCTTCTTGAAAAAAAAAAAAAAAACCTGTCATAAGAAAGATTTAGAAAATGAAGAAAGCAGGTTCTTGGTCTTTCAGAATTCAGCAGGAAAATGAAACTCCAAGTGTGTGGAGCATCCAGTCCACCCATGCTTAGGAGCCTTTGTGCCATCCACACAGCAACGTACAGTATCAATAACTTTCTGGAGACAGAAAAACAAAGCCAATTTTGAGCAGCCAATGTTTGGGTATGAACAGCCCCTGGACAACTAAACCTCCATACAACTGATGTATGAGGCCAGTAACCCACAGAGCGAGGCTGAGCCCCAAATATCTGACCCTTGCTGTGGCATTTGCTATGAGAGAGAAGTACTGGGAAGAGACTCAGATCGTCCTATGGGGACCCTGGATTACTTTCTAAAATGGTAAGACAGGGGCTGGAAACTGGACTTATCAGGTTAGAGGAAGGTCTGCTCTGTTATAAACTGTAGTTTTAGCTCAATTTTACTTGAATCTTAGCGCAGTCTATATTCTTTTCCCCCAGGCATCTTTCTTTTGGGGAAATATGTACTGACATTCAGAGGCATGGGTAAGTTCAATATTTAGCCTTAGAAATCTCTCTACCTTGTACTCAGTCTTCCTCAGAATCTATAATCTTCTCATAGTCTCCTTTTTGCCCTTTCTTAAGTGTTTCTGCTTCCTGGGAGAACGCACTCACCATCTAGAATACAAAATATATATTATAAATACATGTGCTATGCAACACAGGATGAAGCATACATAAACAAAAAGCTAAGTAGAAAGCCATTAATATAAATGGAGTTTTAATATGAGTTGCATACGTGATACGAGCTTTATTTAACAGCTAGACTTTTCTTTGACCTTCACATGTCTACACCCAGAATTACTCACTGTGCTCCCCACATTTGAAAGCTGAAGTAAAGCAGACCTACAGATGAAAGCCATCGGGGTTTGAAGACAAACTTTTTTTTTTTTTTTTTAAACTCACAGTGTCAGGTCATGCACATGTATTCCTTTGGGGATTCGTTTCAATTATAGTATTTTTCCCATTTTTTTTTTTGTCTCACTAAATTTTATAAAAGCAGAAGTGACCCACTCCAAAGAAACTTCTGCCTCAGATAAATTATCTCTGCACAGTTGTCATCTCCTCTTTCAGAAAAAGGATCTACTAACCATCAGACCTTGCTTGGTCCATGGCCTGAAATTTATTTGAAGTATTTTTGTGGTAGGGACAAGTGATGAAACATTTTTTTTTAAAGCAAGTTTGACATGGTGGCTCACATTTGGTAAAGAGATGTGTAAATGTCTTTTGAAGATAAAGTTCCAACTTGCTAGCCACAAGCACAACCAAGTTTCAAAATTGAGACTAATTCTGCCATCAGAATGTCTTTATTATACGCATTCCCTGGAGCTTCTCTAATCCTGTAGTCACGTCTGCAATATAAACGGAATATGTGCTTCACAGGGTACAAAAATGCCAACAGAAACTGCTTAATTTTATCAGCCTGCTTTTCAGAGGGCGCTGACAGGCTTACAGAAGCAAGGAGAGCCGCGAAGGCTGCCAGGACCACACTCTGTGCCTTTTAAGAGGCATGTCAGATTAACTCAGCCTGGATTTTGCATTTTCGAGTGGTACAGATGCCCAGCGGTCTTAGGAGCAAATGCATAATTTGACACCTATTTATCTTTGTCAGGGAGTTGTCATGGGAGCCAAGGTGATACTGACTTTAGGGAAGTCCTTTGAGGAGAGGCAGTAGAAACTGGATCTATCTGGTTGATTCTATTTTCATATCTGTTCACTGCTTGCCAGAAGGTCAAGTTTCTCACCCCTCTCTATCAGCCCTTCCTGACTTTTTAAAATATATATATATTCAGCAGTACATTTAGTGATATCCAAGGAGTTGAGGTGCAACTAGTGATAATATTGACAATGGGAGAGACAGGTGTGCCTGGCACCAGTTGCTCTAGTTGAGAAAACTCTGAGCCAGGCATGGTGATACAGGCCTGTAAAGCAGGTATCCTTAGTGCTGAGGCACAGAGTGAATTCATGATTAACTAGGGCAATGTACTGAAACCGTTCTTAAAGTAAATAGTATAGAAGCAAATAGGAATTGCCTAGTAGTAGAGCAATTGCCTAGGATGTATGAAGAACTGGGATCAATCTTCAGTACTGGAGAGAAGAGAAAGTATTTTCTTTTTTTTTTATTGGATATTTTATGTATTTACATTTCAGATGTTACCCCCTTTCTCGGTTTCCTCTCTAGATACCCCCCTCCCTTCCTACTTTTCCCTGTTTCTATGAGGATGCTCCGCCCTTCCAAGCACCCACTCCCACCTCACTGCCCTGGCATTCCTCTATACTGGGGGATCAAGGCTTCTGAAGGGAAGGCCATCCAGAGAAAGTATTTTCTTCAGATTTAAATTTTTTCCTACATTCAGAGAATGGTGATTAAAGTACCTAGATAATTTTAGAGAATACATTCTTTTATCTTGATAATAGAGGGAGAGAGAGGGAGAGAGAGTAGTGGAATACTGAAAAGAAAAGAGTCATAACAATGTAGCACAATCTATTCAGAATTGAGAATTATGAGAAAAGAGAGATTCTAAGTCATTAGAAGTAGAAAACTTGGGTATTTCCTTTTCCATTATTGTAATATGCTACGTGAAACTATATTTCAGTTGTCTTTAATCTCAAATTTCTGATGAACAAATGAGCTTTTAAAAAAGGCTTTGTGCATTAGGATTAAAACCAAGTATACATTCTTATTTTCTGAAAGCAAATGGCCACCATAAATATAACTTCAGGAAAACATACACAAGCATTCAAGTTCTCTCTCTCTCTCTCTCTCTCTCTCTCTCTCTCTCTCTCTCAAACACACACACACACACACACACACACATACACACACACACACACACACATACACATACACACACACACACGTGCACGCACAAACTCACCACTTCATCTGTTCCCTCCTTCTTTCCTCTTTCCTATCCTTTCCCCACCTCCTTTGGAGCTGAAGCTCTGAGAATGTGTTAAGCAGCATGTTGAACATCTTCCTTGCACTGTCTCAGTGAGCATGACCCCACACCAGCAGGAGACGTCGAGGGCACAGCTACTTCTTGAGCCTGATTTGCAGGCCCTTCATGAGTACACCAGTTTCCTTCAAGGCAGGCACAAGTTCAGTCCCAGCATGGAGAAAGGGAAGAGGGCAGAAAGTTTCACTTTTTCTCAAGAAGACTTTTGCTAGGGAAGGAAAATCACTTTTCTTCAATGGAACCCACTGCATGTGCCAACTATATCTCAGGGCAGACCTCATGCTCAGGAGTAGTTGGCTAATCACAAATAGTGTGTGTGTGTGTGTGTGTGTGTGTGTGTGTGTGTGTATGTGTGTGTGTGATTTTCGTTGTTGTGTTTTTCTTTTTCATTTGTCTTTTTTTATTTTAATTTTTTTATTAGATGTTTTCTTTATTTTCAATATCTCCTTTTGCAGGTCCCCCTCCAAACGAAAAAAGAAAAATAAAATAAAATAAGAAAACAAAAACAAAAACAAAAAACTAAAACAATCCCCTGTTCCCTCCCCCCACACCCCGCTCACCACCCTGTCTTTTTATTTTTTAAGAGAGAGAAAGAACATGGAGTTGGGCATATAGGAAGTTAGGGAGGACCTGGAAAGAGTTAGGAAAAGAAAAAGAATATGATCAAATATATTGAATGAAAAATTAAGAACATAAAAATACTAAGTATAGTAATATATCTTCCAAATTTCACAATGTACTTACACAAAATGTTTTAAAAGAAACTTTTAAAATATTTTACATCCATTTGTTTATAGACTACTTAATGGATTATTAATACATCATCTCTTAATGATGCTTTTGTAGTAAGAACCCCTTCTCATGATAACTACATATGCACATATGTCAGTTTATAGATCCAGCTAACTGGAAGGACACAGAAGTGTGACATGCACCAAAGGAAAAGTAATTAAGTAGAATGGAAGAGGGTAGCAGGTTGATCTTTCAACACTCCGTAGATCACCTAACCAAAGTTAAGATTAAATAAAATCTAGACAAATAAAACCAACACAAGCCAACATCCATTTATCCTTCTTAAAGAACAACAGCTTTTAGGATGATAAACAGCATCTTGTAAAGATGCTGTTTATCGCTTTCATAAGCCTTCAAAAAAGAGACTATTATTAGCCGTGTCCTTTCCGTCTTCTACAAGTTAGTTTCTGTCATGATAAAGTCATCCCAATGATCCATTGCTTTTTAAAAATTCTTCCAAGATGAGTTATGATTTTCTGACTTCCATTACAAATAGTCTAATTTTGTTAGATGCCCTTGTATGTGTGATTCTAACTTATGTGTGCTTAGTTAAATATCTTGCAATGGTTCACACTTTGACATGAACTTTTTAACTTGGTAGTCTTCAACTCAATTAATTGTATGTGTCACATTGATTTGAGAACTTCTTCCAAACAGAGCTAATGTACCTTACTTCTGAACATCAGTATCATTAGCTCATTCGCTCCCACACTCACTCTTTGCTTTCAATGGTGTCTATGTTAATTACATCATGTTCTGGCTTGTCCTCTGACATGCATAATGATATATGGAAATGTATAAAACCAAATTAACAGGATAACACAAAATTAGCTCTAAGAACCCAATACATACTATGTGTACCAGCTGCTTCTCACTACAGACAAGATTGTAGGCATCTAGACTCTATAGCTACAAAAATTCCAAGCATAACTTCAGACTCAGATGCGACTAAGCATAAGTTTTTGTTTGATCCTTGAAATGTGTTTTTGTATCCAGTTGGCTACAGAATGCCAGCAATGTTTGGATGAATCATGCTTGGTCAGTATGGAGCTTTCTGCTGACTGAATAAAAAGAAAATCTATTTTTTACTTTCGTAATTGAAGGAGTTGGTTATATAAAAGTCCCTGTTCATAGCCATAGTTGCATCCATAGATGATAAAAAAACATATAGGCATTAATAAAATAAATACTTCCAGGGAAAGAACAGTGAAATTGAGGTCTGAGTGTCACAGCTGATACTATGTAAAATGCCTATGACTCGTGGCTCTTGGGTGTCACTGGATTTGAACACTTGTTTGTCAGCAGTACTCTGTTTCAGTACAAACTGAGATCTCTCTAAGCCTCTACTCTCTTAACAAAGGGGAATGCTATTGAGTACGTAAGTGTGGATTATAAGTGGAGTTCTTTGTAAAGTGCAAAGAACTGAGTAATTTCTTCATAAATGTGTCTGCTTCTTTTCGTGGTTATTCTGTTTGATGTGGCTGAAGAGGTAGGTGGGATGGTGGCCAGACACAGTGTGTTACCTCACCTTGGGTGGTGAAGAAACTTAGGAACCACTCTGGTATGGAGGGTGCAAATAAGAATTTCCCGCAGGGACTGAAGGAAGGGCAAGCCAGCCTAAATACAGCAATCTCCTGAGAAGCTCTGACAGTACCTGACTAACACAGATGTAGAGGCTCACAGCCATCCATCGAACTGAGTACAGGGTCCTCAGTGAAGGAGTTAGAGAAAGGACCAATGGAGGTGAGGGGTTTGCAGCCCCTTAGGACGAACAACAATATGAACTAACTAGTACCCTCAGTGCTCCCAGGGTCTCAACCACCAACCAAAGACTGCACATGGAGGGGTCTGATTGTTCAGGCAGCATGTGTATAGTAGAGGATTGCAAATTCAATCATCAATAGGAGGAGAGGAGCTTGGCCCTGTGAAGGTTCTGTGCCCCAGTGTAGGGGAATGCCAGGGCCAGAAAGTGGGAGAGCACGGGGTGGCAGGCATGGGGAAGTGGGAGGCAACAGGGGTTTGTTTTTGTTGTTTTTGTTTGTTTCTTTGTTTTTTGGAGGGGAAACTGGGAATGGAGAAATTTACATGTAAATAAAGAAAATATCTAAAAGAAAAAAATAAAAAAATATATATTAAGAAAAAAAAAAGAATTTTCCCTCATAGCTCAAATTTCTCATCTTGTATGCGAAACCCTCCAAACTATTTTCCTGATCCAGACTTCATTCCAACTTTTTCCCAGCACAAGCTTTGGTCAAAGGCATCTCTTTGATGGCTCTTTGTAAACCTCCCTTAGGGAGCAATGCTGTCTGCTCCCAAACATATTTCACATTTCCTAGAATTTGAAAGCCTGTTCAAACTTCATTCCAGGGGAAGCTCTTCCTAAAAGTTACATCTTTCTCTTTCTGAACTTTCAAAAACATAATTGATTTTTTGCCATGCATTTTGATGATTATTATCATTATAGACAATTACAACAAAGAACATGTACAGTGGCTTAAAGCAGTAGAATTTATCTTATAGTATTTTATGTTAAAGCCTAGCCACACTCAATTAAGATCCAGAACTTCCTATGGGGTAGGGAAAATCCCTTTCCATATTGACTAAGCTCTTAGTAGGCTTCATTTCCATGGAGTTTTGAGAATGAAGTTTGAATTTACTGTTTGGCTTTTGGCTGCGTTGGTGGGTCCCTCTTACGTACCTAGAGCTCTCGTTATCTTGCAAGTTATCCACCACATATCTGAGAAGATTGCACAAGCAATCTTTGTCATACTTTCATATTTTTGCCCCTCCCCCAACTTTTCTTATTTGAAGAACTTGAGTAATTTGATTGAATCCACAAAATCATCTAGAATAATGTCTTCATGTTGAAATCCTATTGCAATCATTATTCCTTTAATCAAGGCAGTCTTACACCTTGCCCATTTTGGGTTGTTATCTCACATAATCATAACTGAGTTGTATAGTTTCCGAGGTGTCAGTATTGTGTCTTCTTGTCAGAATTATGTACAGTAAAGATAATCAGGAGAGCTTTTGCATAGTTTCCTTGTGCTGCCCTGACCTGACCCATCCCAAAAATGTTTAAAGCAAGTCAGTTCAGAGTATAATCACGCCAACTGATGAGTCAGGGCATGTGACTCTTAAAGTATTTTAGTCTTCCCAATAGTCATATTTATAAAGAATTGATTTAGTTTTTAATCTGAAGAGTTATCTTGGAGAATTCTTTTGAAATAAACCCTTAGCTCAATGCCATGAACTTGACTAGGCTTGGACTGAAGTAAGTAACAGGTGTTACAAACTTGAAGCTGAATTTCAAGGTTGAGTTCACTGGCTTAGAATAAGTAGTTCCTTGCAGTCTTCATTAAAATCACGCACTGTGGCAGTGATAAGGGGGACAGTGCCCTTTGTGTGAGAAGCGTTTCTGCTACAAAATACATTTAAATGTCTTTTTGTTTACATAATAAGTTCATTATTGCTATAATTTCTTATCTCATTCTAGTGATCAACTAAAATAAAGGAATTCATGTTTCTTATGGCACTCCCTGGAAAAAAATCTATTTCTATTTTGTGAGGTTTAATATTTGTTGTGTAGCTGTTTCTTCAGAATTGAAGCATCCCCACCTTGAGAGAGGCTTTTTATCAAAACTTAGGAAGTACAAAAAAAGTATCAGGAGTCTAGCTAGAAGCTAAAAATTCTTACTATCAAGCTTGATTGTATGAGTTCTGTCCCGAGACACACTTGACGGAAGGAGAACACTGAATATTGTAAGCTGTGCTCTGACCTTTACATGTGTAACTTATTGAGGTGTTTGAAGATTTGGAGAAAGTTTGTGACTGGAGGAGGGATTTAGGGTTTAGAGCCTTGCCTCACTTCTGGTTTTTTATCTTCTTCCTGTGTAAGACTGAAATGTTATCAACTTGCTTCCTGACTACAAAACTGGCCTCATTCTTTTCCAATCATGCCCTTCCCACCATGGCAGACTGTATCTCCTCTGGAATTGTAAACTGAAATAGACCCTCTCTTTTCTAACATAATTTTTTTTTGTTGGGGAAGGTTGGGGCATGTTATTATAGCAACAGAAATGCAACTAACATAATTATGCCATGCCCTATGGTAGAACATGTTTTTTTCCAGGATGGGAGTAACTTGATTTTAGATTAAACCTTATTCAATTCCATTTTGTATCTTCCAGATGAAAGCTAGATTCACATTTTGCTTTCTCAGGGAAAATTTTCTAAGTTTCCTCATTAAAGGTTAGTAACTGTCAACATGATTAACACTTGCGAGATAGAAACGCGTGAAGGGTCACAATCTCAAAATGTACTGATTCACTGATTCACGTATCAGAGGCTAGAACATTGTGTTCAGAGGCAAAGGCTCAATATAATAAAATCATTTCAGGGGGGAAAAACCACAACAATGCTAGCCTGCCTTTGGCAACTGATCACAGGTCTCTACATTGTATTCTCCCAGAAACCAAATAAAGAAAAATGATCTCAGAAAGGCCTGTTGTTTTGGCAAACGAGCGACACAATTCCATTTCTACATATTGCACTGCAGTTGGTATTTTATAAATGGTTAATGCTGGTGTGATTCCAAGAGGCATTAAAAATATTAGAATCAGTAGCTTTAAAGCTCAGCAGCTCTGCTCACAAGCAAGGGCTGGCAGTGTGTACACGGAGCAATTATTACACAGCCAAGCACTTGACAAATATGTTTCTAGAAGCAAAATGTGATGATGATGAGGGAAATTAAGTGGTGAATATTGCCAAAACAGTTATAAAGAAAATTATTCATTGGGACAAACAAAGGTATTGGGGCAGGAAAGAAATTTCTGGCAGCCTCTGCCCATGAAAAAATAGCCTCTATTAAGAAAGACTAAAACATAAAGATATTGATAATGGTAGCCCAATACTAAAGTTTAGTTGACATGTTGTTATTGGCCATGTTTTGCTTCTAAGCTTCACTTCAGTGTTGTGTGTGTATATGTGCATTTTATGTGGTGTGTGTGTGGGTATTTCTCAAATAACTTTTGCCTACTGAATCTTTATTATCAGGACTTTTCCCTTTTGTATATACTTAGTTAAATAATTTATTGAGTATATGTGTACACATGGCATAATGTATGAGGACACCTTGGGCAAGTCAGTTCTCCTCATGTCATATGGATGCTGGGGATCAAACTCAGGTCATCAGGCTTGGAAGCATTCACTCTTACCCACTGGGTCAACTTGCAAGCCCACAGGACATCCTCTTCTCTCCCCCTAAACTTTTTCAAAGTTATCCTTTCCTAATACAATACATAATACAGAGGTATTAGAATATCCCAAGTTCTCTATCTTGGCACAACAGTCTTTTGGGAGCTTGGAAGTTCCTCCCTGCCTTATGCCTTCAAGGTCAGATGGATCAAGGCCCTTATGGTATTGTCTTGTGGTCAGAGATTCAACTCTTCATTGGTTCTCCATATTCAACTGCTCATTTCTTTACCATAGATGGTCAAAATTGTCATTGTATTCTGCTTTCTAATTTTGATCATACATGCTCAAGATTTCTTTTCTCTTCCCTCACATTGAATCCAGAAAACCAGCCTATAGAATACTTAGAGTGCCCCTCCCCTTTTCTCTCTCATGTCTGTCCAATCTCATTCATTATCATCTCTCTAGCTCATCACTTCAGACTTTACTTAGAGCAGCAATCTGATTATTATTCTTTATAGCATAATCAAGAAAAATATGAAGTGATCATCATATAAACATAACTCATATGTAAGACATTATACAATGTTTTTACTTGCATGTAAAACCCAACTTGCTTGCTTTGTCTCTCATGTCTCTCATCAAACATTTACACTGACCCTTGTCTTATTTAGTGACACTGAATGAAGGTTACAAAGCAATTCTGAACTCTTAGTCACTTCTTTTCTAGATTATTTTTCCCCACACATCTTCATTTGCAAAACTCGTATTCTTATCAATGAAATAGAACTGGACTCTGATCACATTCAAGGAGGACAGAACTCTAAATTTTATTTGGTGTAAGTTGGAACTATGAGTGTCTAACCATTATTACCAATTGCTAGCAAGCTCTATCCTGGCTTAGAAATCAGTCTATGAGAAAAGGAGGGCAGGTGACTGTGTGCGGAGCCAGACACTTTCCAAAGTTTTTCCTGACTGGAGGGAGGTATGCCAGATTTGACACTGAAACCTAGAACCTTTGTGTCCAAATCAATGTTTCTACCTCCTGGTTACCAATATCAGGTCCAGAACTGTGGCACCAAGGAGGCCTGAAGTCAAACTATAGTTCTGCTACTTCGCAGGGATATAAAGTTGAACACATCTCTTAATAATTCTGCTTCACCTTTCTAATCTGTGAAACAGAGTCAACAAGATTATCATGACCTTAAAACAAGGTAGATGACTGAACACCTTGCAGAATACCTTGTAGAATACCTGCAAGAGAGAAAGAAAGAAAGAAAGAAAGAAAGAAAGAAAGAAAGAAAGAAAGAAAGAAAGAAAGAAAGAACAAAAGAAAGAAGGGAAGAAGAAAGGAAGAAGGGCAAGAAGAACGACCAGGATTATGTAAGTGAGAGTGATTCAAAACAAAACAAAACAAAACCACAAAAATAAGACAACAACAATAAGTCAGAACAAAACAAAAACAAACAAACAAGACTCCATAATGATTGGAAAAATGTTTCCCAAACAGTGATGCCACCGAAGGCCAATGGACTGAATGGGGAGGAAGGGTCTGGTCAACATTCAATAACAAGATTATGTCTTTGCCTTAAGTGACTAAGACTAATTACACTTCTCTTTCCACTATAGGTGAGAGGAGTTAACTTCAACCCAGCAATAAAACAACAACAAAAACAACAACACAACATGTCGACTAACAATTCATTTTCCACTAGTGAATGTGAGTTATGTGGGATGGGGAGATACTTAATTTAAATAGTATTTTCTTGGTGTGATACATTACCCCTACAACAAAAATTCTTCCTTTTCTCTGTCTCTCTGTCTCCTCTGACTCTCTCTCCTCCCCTCCCACTTCCTCCCTCCCTCCTCTCTCCCCCATCTCTCCTCTCCTTCCCATCTTTTCTCTCCTCTCTCTCCTTCCTATCCACTCTTCTCTCTCCTCTTTCCTCTCTCCTCTTTCTTTCCTGTCTCTCATTCCTTCTTTCATAAATTTAGGTTATGAGACATATGAGACATAGACCAACAGCATGTGCACACTGTGACCACACTGCTTATGTTAGCACCATAGAACATTACTCAGCTTAGAAAGCCCCTGATTTAATTTCTGGATTAAGAAGACTCATCATCTCCTGGAGACCCAGCTGCTCAGCTGCCAATTTATACCAGCAAGGAAGAGAGCATTCAGCCTTTGGATAAATTCTAAGTAATTCCAATTAGGAATGGGAAGTGCATGAAGTAGCTAAATATTTACTCTGGACTCCAAATGTCTGAGCGTAAGTCACAGCTTGCTCACTGCCAAGATTTTTGAGTAAGTTACAGTACCTGTTCATGGTAGCTGCTCTTATCTCATCTTGCTTCAGTGTATTACTGGAATACGTAATTTCAAGCAGGCACATACATTGTACCATACACTATCTGTAATAAAGCACATAAAGGCTCTGTTATCAATTACAGTTAATGATGGCACGATAATAATTTATCCAAAGATGCTCTCTCGGTGATCTCAGCTTCTGAATTCTCTGATTTTATACTGTAGGCTTACAATCTCAGTCTTTTTTCTCTTTCATTAAGTAATCTGAAAAAGAAAAACATAAGCCCCAAAAAAGAATATGTTGACAGACAGGAGTAGAGGATAGAGAGCAGGGAGTTAAAGGTCCTGTTTAAAATGCCTATGACTATGGACATAGAACACTGGACCAAAGACCATCACAATCTGAGTTACTATAGAGCATAGCAAATGGTAGGTGCTTGCCAAGGATGGCATTTAAGCAAATGGCTACTGATAAATGACTAGAATATTTGTTCCTTTTCCATTAAGGGAATCTTGTTAAGTGAAGTGGATAGCTCTTGAGGGTAAGACTTGGCAAATCAATGCCTTTCTGGAGAACATAGCTGTTATTTCTGAAGCTCCACCACAGATAATCATTTAGAGAGACTCTCAGGCACCCAGCCCATCAGCTCTTGGATAGAGCTTCAGAAGTCACAGGGTTCATATTGAGCTGCTGAGAAAGGAGAATGTCTTTATTAGATTTTTAGCATATTTAGCATAAAACACCTCCAAAGGTCTCTAATTATCCTATGGTGTGAGGGTCACCTTAATGCTATACAAAGATAAAGACATTTCCACGGACAAAATTTACGTTGCCTTGTGGTCCCTGGAATTTCTACTTGTATAATTTTTAGCAATGGTAAATCAAGTTGCATTTTGGCATACATGTTTCTGTGGGGCTAAATGGATTTTATACATAATGTTGTATTACTAACTAGAAATGCTAGAATAGAATGAATATCATCATTATTCCTTTGTATGTCTTGTTTTAAGAACTCACAAGGACCTCACAGAAAGATTCATTTGAAGTAATAACTAACTGTCACTAGGATCTTCTAACTGATAGGATAAGATGGTATAATCAAGGAACAGCAAGCTGGAATGTGAACTGAGAGCAACTAACTTGAAATTCATTGTGTTTCATAAACCTCAGCCAACTCAGAGATCTTTATTATTAGTAGGATTATGATAAGTTAATAAATCAGATTGCATACACCTGTGGATTCTTGTCATGTGTTTCTTAAACCATGCTTTGTATGGTCATCCTGTGTGATAATTTTAATAATCTGTCTAATTTGAAAATCCTAATTTTTCATGTTCACTGGTACCAGCCAACTGCATGCCCTGTGGTTTCTTTTCACTCACTTTTCAGTGGTTAGCATCATGAAACCTTAGTGTGTATCCTGTGTACCTGAGTGTACAAAATGGCTTCTATGTGATTCTGATCCACACAATTCCAGTACCACATCCTGAATAATTTAGCCTCCAACTCCAGTGTCAATCATTCCCAGGAAGACACTGAACCAACCATTTTGACACCACAGTGTCTTTTAACTTCAGATGGCCCTTCCCTTTAACCATGGAAACCATTTATCCCGGATCTTCCTATCTACTCTCTATTTCCTAAACTTACACTTCTTTCATCTCTATTCCAATACCAACAACTGAAACAGAGAAAAAGGACTATAAATCACAATTTTAAATAGAATTGCAGTAGGTCACTGTCAAGGTTTTTAACTGCATCACATTCATGTTTGCCTCCATTGGCTATGAAATCCTTCCCTAGACAGCTGGTTTTCTTTCTTTTTGGCCTTTACCAATCTAACCTGAAGGAAATCAGTCCCTAGTCTATCCTTGGAAGCTCTGTTGGAAGGCTCATGGAAATTGTAGATATTACAACCTGCTCACTGATTCCTAGAATTCTCAGCCTTGACCTGGGGGGAACATCTTCAGTTAATTATTACTACAAAATGTCCCAAACTAGAGACCTGTCATGTCTGAGAAACTATGAGACTTTAGTTTGTTCAATAGAGCTAAGACATTCCTCTTGTTTTCTTGCATAAAAGCCTTTCATCATTAAACTTAGCTATATGTGTCCTGTCTGTTTTTCTAAGTCCATGGTTCTCAACCATTTTGAGGGTCAAATGATACTTTCACAGGGGTTGCGTATAATGTATTCTGCATGTCAGATATTTACATTATCATTTATAACAAAAGGAGAATTACAGTTACGAAGTAGCAATGAAAATAATTTTATGGTTGGGGGAGTCACCAGAACAAGAGGAACTGTATTAAAAGGTCACAGCATTAGGAAGGTTGGGAACCACTGTTCCAACTTTTAGTGTCCCTTAGCAAAACAGTTAACTAAGGTTTAAACAGTTATTACCTCAAATTAGCTTGTAAGAAGGATTTGAAAATTCCTTATGAAGAGATGTCAAGTGTCATAGGTGATCAGATATTTCTCCAAAGTGTGTGTGTATATGTCAACACATCATGCTTCATCCCCAAACTGTGTATAATAACTACAGATCAAAAGTGAAAATGTAAATTAAACAGTTTTCTATTTTGAATATTTTACTTTTGGGAAACTTCGTAATGAATACAATATACCTAGTTTGTATCAAGTGCCAGCCTTTACATGTAGCTTTACCTACCTCAGACCATCTCCCTCCCAATGTTTTGTATTTCCTTTTAAAAATTATGGTGGTGTAATAAAAATGATCCCCACATTGGCTCATATATTTGAATGCTGCACTTGCAATTTGTGAAACTGTGTGGGAAGGATTAGAAGGCATGGCCTTGTTTGGGGAAGCTATATAAAAGGAGTGTGACCTTTGAGGTTTCAAAAGCCTATGCCATTCCAAGATAGTTTGCTGTCTCCTTACTACATGTTATCTCAACAGATAAGCTCTCAGCACCTGCTCCAGTGTCTCTCTTGCCTGCTGCCAATCTCCCTGACATAATAGTCATAGACTCACCCTCTAAAGCAGTAAGTCCCCATTGAACTTTTTCTTCCAAATATTGTCTTGGTCATAGTGTCTATTCCCATTTGTCTATTAACATAACCAAGTGAGTTATATGTTGACAGACAGAAATCAAGCATAGATTAAAGGACTCTAAGTTAATGAACTCTCAAAGAGGAATCCATGACTTCTAATTATTCTCCCAATGCAGCATAGGGCAAGCAAACAAGTAAGTGTTCTTGGAAGAGATTACTGACATGAAATCATTTGCAGTGCCTGGATATAGGCATTTAATGTCTGCATGCCTGTTGTTCTTCAAACCCTCCAGTCCTTTAGCAATGATGAAAATTGTCACATTGAGTGTCCGTTGTGGTAAAGATGATATCTACAGTATATTTTAGATTTTTAAAATATAATAGTGTTTAAGTTGCCTATATGTAGCACAATTGAACAAGATGTTACCAGTAAGCCACTACTACAAAGAATTAAAATTTAGGGGCCCATTCATCTCAAATGAAACCACGTGTAGCCCATTCTCTGTCTTGCTTCACAGCATTTTCAAAGGGAACTCAGTAGGAGAATTAGAAGCCAATAGCCTGTGCGTGTTCTTATACAAGTGTCCAATCTTCTGTAAGTTAATAGTGGAGATGACTTACTTGGAAAAGTCTCTGTTTCATGTAGTCACTTCAGTCATGGATCTTGTGTTATGATCCCTATAATTTTTTAAAGATATTTTTAACAGATGTGTTTTATTTCATAAAATAAAAACCCAAAGCGAACCCAAAGTGAAAGACGTCAGCAGGATTTTCTTTATGTGCTTTCTTATCTATTGGTTAGCTAAACTACAAAAAACAATGATAGGAAAACAATAATAACACAAAGAAAGCAGAAAAAAGAAAACTCAATACAATAAGCATTCAGCTTGGATAATTTATGTCATAAACCACCATAAAACACATGGCTTAAACCAATTCAACTTATCTTATTGTTTAGAAGTTTGATGAAATGGAATTTTGAACTATAATTAGAGTATGCACAGAGGCTAATTTATTTCTTAAATGTCAAGTGGGAGGATCAGTTGTCTATGTCCCTCTTTGGTCCAGTTTATGAATCTAGCTATATTCCTTAACTTGCCATCCTTCCTTTACCTTCAGTGATTCTCAGCAAACTTCTCTTAGTCCATTTAGAGCCTCTGTTTTTGACTTTCTTGCCTCCCTAATATGTGGACTCTTGGGGTGACATTGGATTGATTCTAATCCAAGGAATTTTCAAGTTTCAAAAACCTCCATTTGATTGCACCTGCAGTTTCCTTTCCCATGCAGTGTGGTGCACTCAAAGATTCCTTGGATCAAAATATAGCTTACCCATTATAAGTTGTTTTTGTTCTTTGATTTTTTTTTTTTTTTTTTTTTTTTTTTTTTTTTTTTTTGGTTTTTCGAGACAGGGTTTCTCTGTGTAGCCCTGGCTGTCCTGGAACTCACTCTGTAGACCAGGCTGGTCTCGAACTCCACCTGTCTCTGCCTCCCACGTGCTGGGATTAAAGGCGTGTGCCACCACCGCCCGTTCTTTGATATTTTATAAAAATTTTGACTAGTATTTAATCCTTATATAAATTTTACAAAAATCAAGAATACTTTTGAAGCTCCTATTTAAACTCAATGTCTACAAAGTTTTTTACTTTTATCCCAAAGTTTATTACTTATTTATTTAATATGTGAGTATTTTGTCTTTGCATATGGATGTACTGAATGTGCATGTCTGATGCCTGAAAAGGGAGAAGAGAAGGGTATATTCCTTAGGACTTGAATTACAGATGGTTGTGAGCTACCATGTGGGAGCTGGAAAGCAAATCCAGATCTTCTTCAAGACAACAAGTGCTCTAAACTTCTGAGACATCTTTTGAGTACTGAAGTTTAAAATCTAAAATACTAATGCAATGAAATATGTAATATTGAAATGTTAGAAGATGCTCAGTGTATGAATTTGACCCTAATAAAAGTCAATTATAGCACAGCACTAGTATCTATAACACTAAGGGAAACCACAGAAAACTAGGAAAGAAGAAATTTCTGGGTACAGATGATTCCTGGAAGACAATAGGCATTTCCAGCTAATGGGTGGTTTGATCTGTAAGGAGCAGGAGTAGAAACATTGTGCCAGATGACTAGAACCAGACTTGCCACTGACCTTGGCATTAAATCCATGGCCTTTCCCCCATTGCCAACTGTTGTATTTTCTTTCAACCTAGATGATGGTGATATCAGGAGTAAAAAACCCAGGAGAATCTCTTCTACACATCCTGGTGTACAATTCTTAAAAACAACTAAGGGGTCTATACTTGTGTGTGTGTGTGTGTGTGTGTGTGTGTGTGATGCTAAATGACTTGAGGACATCAAACTATCCTTTAAGTGAATAGCATATCCTTTTTTGGGGGGTCACACTTGGTATTCATTCTACGTATACCAAAGAATGGGGAATGCAGAAATTGTCTATGTTATATAGGAAGCATGTCTTTTATGAATATTGAACTCAGAGGGTGACATCTGTGGCATGGGTCAAGTAGAGGTGGGGCTAAAAGCATGGAAGAACCTTCTAACATCCTGTTTGCACCTAGTCAGTATTAGAGAAGGTTTCATCACAAAGTTTGGCATGATTGAGCATTACAATTATCTCCTTAAATGGGCTATGGGAACCCAGAAAACAATATGAGTAGAGTCACCGTGGCATTATACAATCCTACTTTGATTGCACAAGCATTAGGAAATGTTTTTCTAAAGCAATCGGGCATCAGGAGGCACTGGAAATAGGAAATCCCTTTGACCAGATCTTGTACTTAGGAAGACTTTTATGGAGGACACAGGTAATAAATCTGAGTGCACAAAGCAGCTCTTGCACCTTCATTTGGAAACTTGGGACGTTATCTTCAAACAGCAAACAGGTATTCTCAAATTCATGTTTTTAGAACATGTGTAACAGAAGAGAACTGGTTTTAATGGTGTTTTAAAATGTATTTTATCTATTCATTGAGAATTTCATACTCCTATAAAACTGATTGCAATGATGATCCTACCTACCACTCTTTTTCCAGCTCAGACTCAGCCACACCACTCATTATGATCCTCTTCCAACATGGCAATGGGTGTGGGGTCATCCAATAAAGCTTGGAGCTACACAAGACTATCAACAACATGTGTGTATGAATTGGGTTGAATATATTGCATCTGTGTGTGTTTCTGAATAAAAGAAGTTCATCTGTTGTTGAAAGAGTAAGCAATATTGAGTCACTACAGTAGTCATGGTTTCGTAGAGGAACAGAATTGATAGAATGAATATATAAAGGGGATTTATTACTGTGACTTACAGGTTGTGGTCCAGATAGTCCAACAATGGATGTTTCCCAATGGAAAGCCCAAGAATGTAGTAGTTGTTCAGTTTACAAGGCTGGATGTATTAGCTGGTCCTCAGTACACACTGGAATCATGAAGAGGTAGCCTCTAGTACCAGTGAGGGAATGAGCTTGTCAACAAGAGGGAAGATAAGCAGGCATAAAGCTAAAGTCCTTTCTTTTATGGCCTGTATATTGGCTGCCTCCAGAAAGTGTAGCCCAGATTTAGGGTGGGGCTTCCTACCTCAAATGACCCAATTAAGAAAAATCTCTCAAAGTTGTGACCAGTTGTTTGGGTCTTAATTAATTCCAGTTGTAGTCAAGTTAACAACCAGGACAAGCCACCCCAGTCACTCTTAGTGTTCTTCTGTTTCCATAGCAATTGGAGACTCCAGGTGTAAGCATCTTTCAAGTGTAATCTAAATGCAGTGTGGTTTTAACTAGCTTTTATGGAAAAATTATTTTTCCTAGTAGCTAAATATGTTAACACCCCGTGCTTTGAAATAAATTACTTAAATCCACTATCGATAATAAAGCATTTTAATATTTCTTTTATTTTTGAAACTATAATATAGTTATAGTTTCCTATTTACCTTCACTCATATATGTATGAGTAAATATATATATATATATATGTATATTGGATACAGATGGATAATATAGCTATATATATATGGATAGATATAATATATGTATAGGAACAGTGACATTTTTTCTTGCTTATTGTTGTTACAAAGGTAAAGCATTTCAGGAGAAATATTTTACACGAACTGGACAGGCACAAAAATAATAGCATAATCAACAATCATACAGAATAAATAAGAATTGGTATAGTTAAGTGTCTGAAAATATCTGGACATGAGATAGAACAATATTTATTTCAACTTGCTCATCAGCATGAAAAAGGGAGTGACGCTGATTTCAGCTATGCATGTCATCTTTAAAAATTCAAGACTGATCTTTGTATACCTTGGATATTAGCCCTCTATCAGATATAGGGTTGGTAAAGATCTTTTCTCAATTTGTTGGTTGCCGTTTTGTCCTATTGACAGTGTCTTTTGCCTTACAGAAGTTTTGCAACTTTATGAGGTCGCATTTGTCAATTCTTGATCTTAGAGCAGAAGCTATTGGCGTTCTCTTCAGGAAATTTTCCCCTGTGCCTATTTGCTCGAGGTTCTTCCCCACTTTCTCTTCTATTAAAAAAAAAAAAAAAAAGACTGATCAAGCCACTTCTGCCTGCTTCTCTCAGGCCAGGTGCAACGCCCTTCCAGGTCAGCACAGCCAGAATTAGGCTGTGTCCTCAATGAGCATCATGCTTTTGAAAATGTCTTTGTGCAAGTAGCAAAACCACACTAACAAAGACTCTGGCATAAAATTAAGTTTCTGTATATAGGTGAATAGTGAAAGGGACAGTTCCAGGACATGTCATGTGAAGTGCCTGAGTCTATCTGCATACAGATTTCAATGAGGGTGTCAGTCATGTCCATTTAAATGTATCACAAGCAAGTGGGTGGTTTGTAATAATGGTTGACCATCTGACTTGCACTCTAAAATGGGGAGGATAGGATATTTACCATTCTAGTGTAATGCCTTCAGTTTCCATTTGATCCATGTCATGGACGATAGAGTATAGCACAGTCTACTTTGGTAGAGAATTTGGCATGCTTCTTATTATGTAATTTTAAATTGAGAATAGAAAAATTCTCTTCTTATGTTTTTCATGTGTGTGTATATTCACAGGCATGTGTATTTGTATGTTTTCAGGTGTGTGTTCTGTGTGGTGGGAGTCTATGCACTCTCATGACTATTCAGAAGGTTAATATTGGATGTCTTCATTGAACAGTCTTTATGTATTGAGGCTGGATCTCTCACTGAACACAGAGTTCACTAATTCCAGATAGATGAATCAGGCAGCTGGCTCCAGGGATCCCATGTCACTGCCTGCTATGTGCTGAGATTACAGGCATTTGATGTGATCAGATTTTATGTGGACTCTGAACTCTGTTTCTTATGCTTGCATGGTGGTAATTGCTATATCTATTAAGCCAACATTCTAAAACTTGTATTTTTTCCCTACATGGTGCCCAAATAGCCATGACAAGGGCAACCATACATATTCTTATCAAGATGCATTTTCCTTACTAGATGAAGGTGGGTGAATATTAGTTTCCTGACAAAACTAATATTTGCAAAAAAATTTGAAAGTTAAATCACATACTTTATCAGGTTTAAATTAAGTCTGTGTACTTGATGAAATTCTTCAGACTCTGGGGTGGGATAAAGTGTACAGAACTTTTGAACTCCCTTTTTAAAAATAATTATAATATTGAAGAGAAACTCTGGCCTGGAAGTGCCCTCTGACCCATGTGTCTTGCCCCAATTCACTGCTCTGCTCATGCAATAAGTGACAATCATTTAACATTTTTATGAGTCCATCAATTCAATGTGAGAACAAAGAAGAAAAAGTTAAAATGCAAATCTAACAGCTCTGGGTGTCTGCTGGTTCATATCACAGAGAAAATATGAGGTCAGCTGCCATGGCAGCAGAAAACCGTTTGAGACATATGACCTGCTTTTTGAGGAGTGTGTGCCAAGTGGAGTTGGAGCAACAAACCCATGGTTCTCTCTCTCCTTTTCTAGGAAATTCTTTAACTGGGAAAAGATTTACAAAGAAAAGAAGGGGAAGGGAGAAATACAATTGAATGCTTAGATCTCTCTCTTTCTTCCCATGACTTTTATGTAAACTTCAAACAACTGCCAATTTCAGACACTTTTCTTTCTGGAAAAAAAAACCTTAATATTTTTTATACATACCGGATAAGTTTTATCCTATGGATGGTAAATAACCCAGACTTGGTACTCAATAATTATTTTAACATAGTGATGACATTTTTATACAATTCTTCTTCTTCTTATTGTTGTTATTATTATTAATTATTACATAACACTTAAGAAGTCAGAACACAGCACAGAGAAGACACTATATTCCTGATTGCTTGGCCCTTTCAAGGCACCACAGTCTTTAGTCATACAAGTGAAACTGAAGCTGTAGAACAAGTCCGCTGGAGAACACAGTCCTTTATTAGGTCACCTCCAGATCACAATGGGATCCTGGAAGCATTTCCTACAAACGAAGATGGGAAAAAAACAAAAGCTAGTTTGCATCTCTCTCTGGTCATACCTGGCCTGTGTACAAAATGTGGAGAGCTCGCCTGCCTATGGTTTCCATGCTCCTGTTTCCCACAAGTGAAGTAAATCTTGACATGCAAATGTCGAGATTTTAATACATCGTGAATTACTATGAAAACAATCCTGTAAATGTGTTCTCAGAGTTATTGGTGCCAGGTAGTTGTAGCAATTACTATTCTGTTACTGTGATAAATGACAAGACCGAAAACAGCATATAGAAAGAATGGTTTATTTAGATGGATCTTTCTAGAAGGGGGCTTCCATAAAGTGGATAAGCAAGGGAGCAAGTGACGAGGTACAAAGCTGAGAGATGATATATCCATTTGCATAAAGAAAGCAGAAAGTGAATTCAAAATGGTAGGGTATAAGCCCTCAAATCCACTGTCAGTGATGTACTTCCTCCAGTAAGGCTGCACCTTATAACTGTTTCATAACCTCCTCAAACATCACCACCAACTGGGGAACAAGAGTTCAAACACAGGGGTCTCTAGGGGACATTTATTCAAAGCACTACAGCAGTAGATAGATCAGATTTCTTTCCATGCTCCTGAATCTCTAGTTAGCATCCTTTCTTCAGTTCTCATAGGTCCTTGGTGTGTGTGTGTGTGTGTGTGTGTGTGTGTGTGTGTGTGTGTGTGTGTGTATGTGTGTGTGTGTATATGTGTTTCAGAGAGGCGAGGGGTCCAGAACTTGACCTTGTAAGCCTTTCTTAGTTTTCCTTCTTACTTTTTAAAGTAATTTATTTATTTAGTTTACATACTGATGACATCTTCCCCTCCTTCCTCTCCTGTTCTCCCCTCTTCTCCCACTATCACACTTCTTTCTCTCCTCAGATAGAGGGATGCCTTCCATGGATAGCCATCCACGTTAGCATATCAAGTCGTAGTAGGACTAGGAATACCGTATCCTATTGAGACTAGTCAAGGAAGCCCAGTTAGGGGAAAAGGAGCCAAAGCCAGGCAACAGAATCAGAGACATCACGTGCTCTCGTTGTTAGGGGTCCCACATGAAGAGCAAGCTGCACATCTGTTCCTTATGTATAGGGGACCTAGGTCTTTGGTTAATGGTTCAAGTCTCTGTGAGATCCCATAGGCCCAGGTTAGTTGAGTCTGTAAGTTTCCCTGTGTTGTCCTTGAACCCTCTGGCTCCTTTATTATGTATCCCTTTTCTTGTACAAGATTTCCTGAGCTGAGCTCTGCTTAATGTTTGGCTGTGGGATTCTGTGTCTGTTTTCATCAGCTGCTGGATGAAGCCTCTCAGAGGGCAGTTATGTTAGGTTCCTGTCTGCACGTATAGGAGAATATCATTAATACTGTCAGGGGTGGGCTTGCTCTCATGGTTTCAAGTTGGGCTAATCATTGAGTGACTATTCCCTCAATTTCTGCTCCCTCTTTTTCCCTGCACATCTTGTAGGTAGGATGAATTGTGGGTCAAAGATGTTGTGGCTGGATTAGTGTCACTATCCCTCCCTTGGAAGTCACACATGGTTACAGGAGGTGGCCATTTTAGGTTCCATGTCTCCTATTGCTAGGTGTCTTAGCTAGGGTCACCCTCATAGGTTTCTGGGGTTTCCTGTGTCCTAGGCTTCTGGTTCATTCTAGAAATGCCCACCCCCATATCCCAGTTCTCTTTCCTTCTGTCCCACCCATACTTGAACTATCCTGGTGGATAAAAAAAAAAATGGGGTGCATTTACACAATGGAATACTACCCAGCTACTAAAACCAAGGGCATCATGGAATTTATAGGCAAATGGATGGAACTAGGAAATATCTTACCAATGTTACCCAGAAGCACATACAATATGCAGTCACTTATAAGTAGATATTAGCCATAAAGTACAGGATAATCATGCTATACTCCATAGATCCAAAGAAGCTAAGTAACAGGAGGACCGAGGGGAGGATGCCTGAATCTCACAGAGAAGGGCAACAAAATAGACTTTATTTTCTAAACCTTTTTTTTTTCTTTTGGCAAGGTCTCTCAATGGGACTGGGCTTCACTTATGGGACTAGTAAGTTTCAGATTTACACATCTTTTTACCTCCTGAGTACCAGATTACAAGTATCCATTACCATTCCTAGGTTCTTATCTGGGTTCATGGGGCTAACCTCAGGTCTGTACACTTGTACAAATACCTTAATGCCTGAGCCATCTCCCTGACTGATCTCAATCCATTAAACCCTCTTCCGGCATAACTGAACTGGAAAGAATAGAAACTAAAACTAATTTTCAGAAAGGTGAATGCAGTTTTCACCCACATCTTTATTCATGCACTGAGATTAAAGCTTCCCTTGATGGGAAACTTTTCTTGCTCTTTCAGTCAATGACACTAAATCATAAGCTCATTTCTGTTCAGCAGTAAGAATTAAGTAACTTTATAAGGAGAGTTCCTGTGACGCAAAAAGGATGGGAGAATCCATTGCATGGGCCTGAAGTCACAGTAACTTGGTAATGTGGGAGAATTAAGGTGTGGATAGGATTCTTGGAGGCAATTTTATTTCTGATGCATAGTTTCTAAACTAGTTGATTATTTTTAAGAAGATAAGCATTAAAAAGAAATGAAAAATAAAGAATTTTAATTGCTTAATTATGTGCAATGAATTATCCATTCAGTTGAGTTCATTAAAAAGTTCCTCTGTGTGTGTATGTGTGTGTGTGTACGCGCATGCATTTCTATGTGTTCAGTTGTGCATTGTGGTGCAAACACAAGTGTTCACACACAGAGGTAGGTGCCAGAGGACAATCTGAGTGGTTGTTCTCAGCCATAGTCAACCTGTTTATTAACCCATTGTCTTTCACTGTCCTAATGCTCACCCAATAGGCTAAGCAGGCTGGCCATAAAGCCCCAGAGATAAACTTGTTTTTCCTTCTCCAGTGCTGGAATTAGAGATGTGTATCACTGGATTAATATTTTTTACATGGTTTCTAAGAACTGAACTAAGATCACAGCTTCCTCTCTGGCGACCCCTACCCCAAAATGGAGCACACTATGGTTCTTCTTGATATTTTAATCAGCATATACATGAAGTAACACTCAGGAAAAACAATTGATGCATTGGTATTATGGGATTTTGAAAAATATTTCATTTTAGGTGTTTGTGCTTGAATACCTGAACACATGAGTGCGGGTGTCCACAAAGCTCCAAAGACAGTGTTGGATCTTCTGGAGCTGGAGTTACAGGGGGCCCTGAGTTGCTTAGTATACATAAAACCCAGTTGCTCTACAAGAGCATTATGTACTCAATAGCTCTGTCCTTTCTCCAGCCCTACAACATTATTCTAGTTCTAGAATTTAGGCATAATCTGGTCTTGTTTGAAAGCAGTTCAAATCCACAAGGAAATACTATAATCAGGAGGATTGTGTGTCCATGACAGAATAACGTGATTATTTTATTAAAAATGGCAAATTTACAAAACAACAGGATGCTATGAGGCAGGGATTGAAATTCCACCACCCATAGGCAAACTTGGCACATGCTGGGTTTTGCAAATAAAGTTTTATTGGCAAGCAGAAAAGATAGTCATTTGTGTACATGTTGCATGTGACTTGTGGTGCCATAATAGTATAGTTTCATGGTTGTGACACAGACTTGCTGCCTGAAGAACACAAAATGGTTCTTTTCAGCAGTCTACAGTAAATGTTTGCCTGCTGCTATCCAGACGGCTTGAAGATGTAGAATATCATGTCTATAATTCCTTTGTTTTCTGGAATGAAGGATGGCTGTGAACCCTCCATGTCTGTGTGTTCATGTGAGTGGTAGACAAAAGCAATGTGTGACACACACCTTTTCAATGTAAGCTGTCAACAACATAGAGGCAGTGAGTCCATTGTCTCAGATTGTGTTTCTTCTTACAACTATCATTTCACAAAGCCATTCTGTTGCCATTGCCACATAGAAAATCCACAACCAGGGATATTGTTGGATGCCTATAGTGTCGCTGATTAAAAAGAAAAATGTCTCAAATTGCATGCTTCAACTGAGAGATGAATGCTGTACTATTGTGCTAATGGAATGCTTACGCTGTGAGCATCCTCAGAAGCATTATATCATGCCAAACAACTGGACTCTGATCCTACAGAGAAACCACATTTTCCTCAGCTTGGGACCTCCGGTCACAACTCCAGAGTCAGGAAAACTCGGTAGTTATTGGCATTGTTTCAGATTTTTACGTCTACCTAGAGGGACTTTCACCACACTCTTATTATGGTGACTATTATTGAAACCACCAAGCATTATTATACACATACAATTAAGCAATAACTGCAGACACCTGCTCCACGCCAAGTCTGAGAATGGCTGTTTAAACAGTGAAGCATGAAGCTGTCATTAAAGCTAAACCAACAGTAAACCCAGAGACAGATTGGAGATTATCTGGGTGCCGTAGGGGTAAGCATACTGAAAGAGTTGAGTTTTGTTTTGCTTTGCTTTTAAAAATTCAGTTAATAATTAAAACTTTCACATTTACGATCCTGTGCACTCTTCACTGTGGGAACAGCCAGGGAAAGTTTTTCTCTAGAGTTATTTCATGGGAGCCCCATTTCCCCTTGATAATATAGTGAAATTATAACAAATGAAAAAAATCCTATAAAGTCAACAAGGCATATAAATTGGGGGAATATCCTGCTTAGTTTGCAAAATCATACAAGTAACTAATAGCTCAAAATTAATTCCAGCACAGCTGGGCTGTGTTAATACACAGGGAACACTGTTGCAGAGCCTATGCACTTAACATCTCCACTACCTCAAATAACAATTCTTGTTGAGCGATTATTAGCTAGTCATTCATAAAGCAAAGACTTATTGAGTTTCTGTTTTGCGGCAGGCACTTCAGAAATGTCTTGGTTAGGACATTGATCAAGAAAAAGATTTGCGTGCTAATGAGCAAGTAGTCTGAACCCCCTAACTTCCTTCAGAGGAACAAATTATAGGTACTTTTTGAATGACATATGAAAGCCCCATGGTTGATTCTGGATAGAGTATAGCGAGGTACATAAGTAACATACCACATGCAGAGATAACCACATGCAAAGATTCTTGGAGCAAATAAGCATGGAATAAGAAAGAGTCACACCTTCTCCTGTATTTTTTTTTCTTTTTTCTTCATGCTTCCATTTATTCTACAACCAGTCTCCTGTTTATGTTTTAATTGCACCTGAGCCTTAGGGCCTAGCCCTTGGATCTACTCCCTCCTGTTTTTTTAACTCTTAGATTTTTATCAACCACTTCGTGTATAATTGCTATTATCATGGCAATGGGAACCAACTCTATATCCAGGTCACACCTCCTCACGGAGAGCCAGCCTTGCATCTTGGGGCTTATTCCCAGTTGACCTGTCTTCTCAAAAATCTTACAGGTATCTGAAATTGTCCTTACAATGAAAGAAATCACTGCTGTAACTTATGAAACATCTCCTGCTCAATGTTCTGTGCAAATGAACTAAGCCAGAGACCTGTTCCCTCACAAACACTTTTCTTTCATACCAGCCTTTCTCCCTTTAGGGCAGTTCTGCTAACACTGTATATGGTCAGCTTTCAAATGCAATGCTTACTTTCAACCATCTTGCCATTACCCAGTAGTAGTATAAATCTGTGGCATTTTTACAGATAACTGCAATGTTTTCTAGTCTATCCCTTTTTCCAGGGAGCATGATACACTCTTACACTTCTCTCATTATAACATGAAACTCATGGTGGCTAATTGATAAAGAGAAGTTTATTGTAGGTCATGAATGGATGTTCCAATCCATGCTTGAACAATCCCCTTATTTTATGATGCCAGAAAACAATGTATGATAGCAGAAATGAGTGGCAGATATACCTGCTTCTATCACAAACCAAGAAGTTAGAGAGGGTGCTGAGATTCTACAAAAAGATAGAGCCCCACTTACTTAAGGTCTCTAAGAAGACCTCACTTCCACTGTCCCACCAACTCTCACTATCTGATGAGAACTTACTTCAGAGCCCTTGCAAGTTCCTCACTGCAAATACAGAATCATCCCAGTTGTGAGACTGCTGCTGCTACTCCCTGCCCTCACTGATATTGTTATCAGAACAAGATAGAAACACAGGCATCAAATCTGACTCCCGGCTACCATCTCTTCAGTCCAGTTCCTGTCATTTCCCACCCTCACCTTCTCCACTGCACACACTCCCACACCACACTCTCTTGGCACTTTGATCCATTCTGTTGCTACTCACTTCCATGCCATTTTCTTGACTCTGTGGGGCCCCACTCCGTGCCTTGGGTATGACTTCTGGATGTCTGCTATGATTTGCCATTTATAGCACAGATGATGTCATTCTTGTTTACATTGTACTCATTCATTTCTCCAGGTTATTTTATTATTCATGCTTACAGGACACATAGACCTCTAGTTCACTATTGTGACTACTGTAATATAATGCCTGTTATATGATGAACCATATAATACATGCATCACAAATCAATCAGCTATCCCTAAAAAGCATGCATGTAGGTTACAACAGAAGAACATGAACTTGGAAATGAAAGGTGAATTCAAACCTTAAGTCTGTCAGTTTCCCTTCCTACTTCTGACAGATTAACTTACCTAAAGCTCAGTTTTTATTAAGTATAAGTACATCATATTGATGAAATCGTGGCAAATGTCAAACAGGTCTGAAAAAGAATGGGTGCATTTGAATTTCTCAGGAAATGATAGAACTTTGCAAAGATGTTGAATTTAATCTCCTACAAGGTGGGGTTTGCATTGCATGTCTGTGTGTTCAAAAGATGTTGATGTCATCTGGTAAGATATCATGCTTTGCTCCCGCCTCGCCTCACACCTCTTTGGTAAGCATTTATTTACTTGTGTATGTGGGACGCTGTGGATGGGTAAGTAAGAATAACTTGCAGCAGTTCCTTCTTTCCTTGAAGTGTATGGGTCCTGGGATGGAATTCAGGTCATCAGGCTTGGCAACAAAGCACCCTTACCTGCTGAACCATTTTGCCATCACCCTGACTCATTTCTTGAAGACCACCTTTGTCTTAATTATTAACATATAGTATATACACTAACTATTTCATTGTGATGTATTGTATGCATATGGATTCTTGGATCTTGTCTTAATTTAGAAATATTATTTCCTGTTAGGGTATGCACTCAGCAGGTACTACGTCAAAAGCCACTCACTATTCCCATGGAGAACGTCCTTTGTTCAACATCAGAACTTGCAGTTGCTGATTAACTGCTTTTTTAGTTTCCTGAATAACTACACCACAAATTTCCATCAATTCGATGGTCTAAAACAAATCAAAATTTATGCTTTAAGGTTCTGGAGGCCATAAGTCTAAGGCAGCCTTGCTGCACTGCTCTTTAAAGAAACTGCACCCTTGCCTTTCCCAGCTTTTGAGTTTCCTTCATTGCTTGGTACATATCTTGTTTCTTACTGAAGTCATAGCCCATCAAGGTTTTGTCATGCAGCATCCTCATCAATCTTTGGCTCTTCCTTCTTACTTACCTTCATTTAAGAACCCTATTATTCCATTAGTCTTGTCTACAAGGTTTCTGACCATGCAGCTTTGTTAAAGTAATTTAATTAGCAACTTTAATATCTTCTCCTGCAGCCTTCTTCTTTGGTCAAACAGGAGACATAGCAGCAAACTCCAGGGCTTAGGATACGGAAAAGGGAGGTTGTTATTCTTCTTATGACACTTATAGACACTTATAGACACTTATAGACACTGCACTAAGTACTTTATTGATATAAGCCCTGTTACTTTACTCACTTGTCATTGCAGGAATGTTATTGCTCCATTTTTTGTGGTTAACAAGCAAAACAAGATAACTGTGGCAAGTGAATTTTTTTGTTGCTTATGATCGATTATTAGAATACTATTTCTATCACTCTCTATTAAGTTTTGTGTTCTTTGTATGAGATCATGAAAGCATGGGTAAAGATTCTCCTGCTCCATCCTTATTAGAGGGTGATCTCAGATGTTCATGCCATTTACTGTGAAAGTATTGGTGTTTGTTACTGTTCACTGTGGAACTAAACAGACATTGCCTTTGCATTAATTTTCAGCAGTTAAGTCTGCAAAATAAAATATTGAAGCAGACATCTATTTTTAAACAAACAAACAAACACATTTTCCTTGTATGGATGTGTAGAAAACTAAATCTCTAACTGGAGAAAATAATATTTTTCATCTATCTTTAATGGAATAATAGAATTATACATATGTGTGCATACCTTAAAATGTTTTTGAATCTGTTTTAGAATTTTGAGTGGGAGATTTGAGTGAACATAGGGTTCCTCAAACATCTTACCTCATGTGCTTCTTAACATCAGCCCAGTAGAGCAAGATTTCTCCTATGCAAGTGAAATTACTTTGCTCTTATATATTGAACTCTGTTGTAAATGTCATTAGTATGTATTTCAATGTGTTTGAGTCATTTATGGGAATGTGAATTTTGTAGTTCATGAGTAATATGAACCTGTGGTACACTCAAAGCTGATACAATTATAGCTCTTAGGGGCATCATTAGGAGAGAAAAAAAATCATTTTACTGAGTGACAACCTGTGTGTAATCCAGATTCTATTCAATAAGTCCCTGAACATTTTTTGAGTACAAAGACAAGTTAACACATATTCTTACACAGTGAAGATAAATCTAACTCTGCAAATTATATATTCAATTGGTAAGTTCAGCATGACCTCGCAAGGTAACTAAGTCAAACCGAAACCTCCCTTCTCCTTCCACAATCAGTTAAAAAAAAAAATCTGTTTTAATTTGCTTATCAAACATTTCCTTTCCCATGGGGCAGATGTGGGGCTGCCAGCTTTGAAGAGTGACTTTGTTTTAGTCCGTATTTCCTGTCCCTCATGACATTTGGGACTGCTGAGGTAAGAAGAAGAAAGGGAATATGCCTTTCAATTTTTCTAGTGGATGTAGAGACATATATCACCTGTATCCCAATTGAGGTACTGAAGCAGAATGATATAAAATTTTTATTTCATTTTGAGTTATCTTGATGAATTTCAAAAGAAATAATGTTTTGTACAGTAGAAAATATGTAAGCCTACTGGTGACATAAAACGTAATTCATTCTCAGGCAAAGGCTGAGCTCACTTCCTGGCTGCTGAGCGTATGGGTTGCTTAAATTGCTGGTGTTTTGTTAAATACTGGGTTTAATAATTCCAACTCTTCTGTTGACAAAAATAATAGTAACATATTTTATCGTGGGTGTTTTCTGCCTTTCACAACAACTTTTAAAAATCACTGAACCTGTTGGATATCTCTGACTGCAATGAGAGATCTTCTATATATAGCTCCTTCTGTGGATCAAGAGGCAAAGCCACTGTGTTCATTGAATACAAGGAGAAAGAAAGTCTGGATGGCAAATGACATTTGAAGGTTTCTTCTAATCTTCCTCTGGTGGACAAATCTTAATAGCTATATAAAGGGGAGAAGCTATTTATCATATTTTAAGTTAAGTATAGTTGATAAATTCATTGTAAACTTTAGAACTCCCTATTTTGTTCGTGTTTATTTATTTCTGACACTGCAGCACTACTTGATCTAGAACTTACACGGTAGCCCAGTCTGGTCTTATACTACAAGTGATTCTCTTGCCTCAGCCTCTAGAGTACTGGGATGGCAGGTATGATACAAGTCCCATGTCAGGTACATGTAAGAAATTATTTTAAAAATTTAGTGAATGGTCTTTGTCAAAGGACCAGAATACTATGTAAGGCAGGGAGGGCAGGTGATAAACTGAAAAATGTATAACAATACCAGAAACTATGTTGTTTTGTGTGTTTGTTCAATTTCCTAGGTCCAGAGTGAGTTTTATGTATGTCTACAAGTCTCTGGTTCTAGGGAAACTGCTTCGCCTGGTCACAGAAGCAGTATTTCCTCTACCCAGTGTTTGGCAAAGATTTCAATATTATCTCAGTATTTCAAAACATGGAAAACACTGGCAAGAAAAAAAAACTGGCACACATCACATCAATCCACTATGTAACATTCATGCTAGAGTTGAAGTAAGAGGGATGTGGAAGAGTTTCACAAATGCTTATCAATCTTCCTTCCCTGCTGCTTTGTTAAGACCTTATATTAAGAATATGGAAGGATTCCATTTCTTTGTCTTCTCCAGTTGAGACATAGCCAAGGACATGCTCGAGGCAATGAAATAAGAGATGACATACATGCCAGGTCAAAGATGAGCTTCCCTTTGCTCATGACCCTAGTGATTTTTTTAAATCTATGACAAAGCAATGGCTCTGGGTCCCTATGTCAATCAGCTTTCTGTGTGTACAGCCACCTTAAATATTGCATATAGTGAAGCCACAAAACCCACAATTTTTTGTTTGGTTAAATGTTGAGAATGATGAATATCTTCAGGGTAAGCCACCTACTGTTCTGAGACAAACTTCTTACTAGGCTGGCAAAACATCTCCCTGAGGTTGTGGAAAGCCATTTTTACTGCAGCAAATACCTTCGCTCCTATGTTCTAAATGCTAACATCTTGTCTACTTTGTATGTTGATGATGTTGTATAGTATGGTGTACTGTTGTCCCTCAAAATTGTTGAAATTTATCCAGTAGGATGGTGATGACAGGTGGGGACATGTTTAGATCACAAAGACCCCCTATGAAAGGATTAATATACTACTTATGTGAAAGTTGGTTAGTTAAAAGAGGAGAATCCAATAATGAATGTTAAGGTCATCATATTACTACAAAGAAAAGCAGTGTGCCCAAGTCATGGCTACCCACTTACATGTTACATGCCAATTACACTAACCACTGAGGTTTTCCATATTGTAGCAATGGTAATAACAATTAACTTCAACCATCCCAATCAATACTTCTTCTTAGTGCTATATTCTTTTTTACTGAGAAACAAAATATTTTCATGCTAGTCTATAATTTTACAAACATGATGAAATTGGACTATGGGCTATCTCATCAAAAGTGATCAGGTAAGCCAAAGCCTCATTTCTGCTTTCTAGGTAGAGACAAGAAACTCAGAATTGCTCTCACTCCTGCTTCTCTCCCCTGCCTCTTGCCTCTTTGTTCCCCCTCTCTCCCCATTCCTTCCCCCCCTCTCTCCACGTGGTCATGGCCGGCCCCTACTTCTCTACTCTCTCCTTCTTTCTGCCTTTCTCTGCCTCTGCTACCCTCTTAACTTCCCTCCCCATGCCCTAAATAAACTCTATTCTATACTTAAAAAAAAAAAGAAACTCAGAATTACTTCAGAGAATAGCCTAGTTGTATTCAGATCATTAAAAGTGGGAGAGGGTGGGGTGGCAGACATGGGGCGGGGGAGACAACAGGGGTTTGTTTTTGTTGTTTTTGTTTGTTTCTTTGTTTTTTGGAGGGGAAACTGGGAATGGAGAAATTTACATGTAAATAAAGAAAATATCTAATAAAAAAAAGAAAAAAAAAGTTGCCAAATACAGAAAGGAATAACAATTTATTTTACCTTTGAGGATGAGAAGTTGAGGGACAACATTTTCCTTCAATTAACTATTGAAATTTTTTCTGTCATGTATATGAAGAATCATTGATCATTTTCACCGAGAGAGAGAGAGAGAGAGAG